>NC_052618.1:25119046-25224046 GCF_016545825.1 Eucalyptus grandis | reverse complement strand
TTCCGATGAGAAGAAAAACAAATTTGGGTGCTCTATTATGAAGACAACAGTCCCATATTTGAAAAGAAGAAGCAAGTCGAATAGTTTATACTAGCGATGGAGCCGTGCCTTCAGCATAATGAGAATAGTAATATATTCAATTATCTCAATCTAACTTTTTAGGATTAAAAGTTGTATCATGAATAAACTTTTATGACAGTAGCACCATCAATTTTGCAAACCCAACACCGCGCCTAGGCCTTTTTTTATTTTATTTTATTCTTTACCGAAAAAGGAGTTAGTTAGAGGAGGAGTTGGCATCGATCTATTTCATAGGCGGACCGGCCCTAGGGGCTTAACAAGAAGGAAAACTAATCGTCTGGGAAAATTAAGAAAGCAACTGATTTCTAACAAAAACAATTCGCCAAAATAAGGGGTGAAAACAATTAGTTAAAGTAGATAGAGTGCTCTCTCAGACAATCTATAAGATAGGTCTGCATCTTAGCATTCAATTCGATTCCAAAATTAGAATTCAGAATGCATACATTGTATCCATGACAACCTGTGTAAATAGGGCTTACACGACCATATAAGTAAGAATTTCAGCCATGAGTTCTCGCAAAATCAATCGTACAATCACTGTCTCGAAGAAGAAAGTGAAGATCCGCTGGGCTTGCTCTTCAAATTCTTGTTCAATTCTTGATTGCCAACCGTGACGTGATGACCATCTTTTCTTGTGCTGTGCTCTGTAATCTTCCCCTGCACAACTGACCCTCTTTGAATTGTTGTTAGAGAAACAACCCCATAAGCTCCAGAGGAGACTCATATTGATGTTGACAGTAATAATGAAGGCGTGGGGGTTAAATTTAGCCGATTTTCAAGGACTACTTAAGAGATCTCTCTAGATTGAAGTAGTGACCTTTCGTGCAAGCTCTTAGTAAATATTCTTCAGAAGCAATGAGAATTTTCCTCACCCACGTTTGCATTGATGTCTAGTGAGCACACTTGAACGAAGCCACCATGAGTTCGATCACTTGGATTTCTTGGCCGCTGATAAAAAGCCTGTGGGCCTTGTGGGGATTCAGTTCTTGGTCGCTGCTGGCCTTGTCTGCGAGATTGTTTTGGCGATGTTAGGAAGCCATCGGAAATACAAGATGCAGATTCCACTCAAACAAGGTGGCCATACAAGCCGACGATCTCATAATCCGATTAATTAAATTAGGATTAACATCAAAATCAAGTAAAATATTACCTAATTATGAATCAGGTAAACTAAATTCAATCACTAACAAAATGCCTCCCACGTGTCAAAAATCACTCGCCCAAAGCAAATAATCAAAGCTCCCTGCAAGACAAAGTTTGTGGGCGAAATTTTAGAATTTTGCTTCAATCAAAAGTTTATTTCTTGGTCAAAAAAAAAAATGTTATTTCATCGATTCCTATCAAATCTCATGACTCTACAATGCTTTAATCTATGGTTTCCATGAGATTCCACAACTTATCAACTCCAAAATCAAATTTACGATTCAAATTTCACATAATTTGAATTTTTACTCTAACTTAGAAAATTACTCCGACTAGATGAATGGATGGCTTGAATTTTTATTGGGCATTGTGAGACAATGCTAATCTAGCTTGGTAAGGTCTCCGTGCCATTTATGCGCAAAACCCTTTTGTCTTTTCTTTTTCTTTTTTCTTTTTCTATTTCTATTTCGGTGGCTATGTGTTATAATATGAGAGGGGTGTGCATGGTCCAAAAAAAGCTTCGACCTTAACCGGAACCGCCCGCAAGGACTGGCCCGAAAATTGGAACCGGGATCCACCCGTTTGTTGCATGGATCCACCAGAACAGATCGCCGGCTCGGTCCGGGGCCCCGGATGGATCCATTGAACCAATCTTGACGCGAAACAATTTTGGTTTTCAATATAAAACGGTCGGGTCTATGAGTTGGGAAGGAGGGGAGGAGGTCTATGGTCGGGTTTTCGACATAGAACGGTCGCGAAACAATTTTCCGCGGTTGTGGTGGGTGGCAGCCGACGCAAGGGGGTGAATAGCAACGGCGGAGGAGCAGCGGCGGCGGCGTTGATGCTCGGGGAGGAATCGAAATGGCGATAGGATTAGAAGGAATCGAGGAAGAGACAAAGAGAGAGAGAACCGAAGACGAATGGAGTGAGGAGATGAGATCTAATCTAAGGTTTTTTTTAGTAATTTTTTTTTAATATTAAAAAGGTTCCGGTCCAGTTCGGGTGGGCGGATCCGCCCATGGAATCGGGAACCGACCGGTATGCACCGGTGCTCGAAATTGGAACCGAATCGACCAAGCCTTTCAAGAACCGCTGCCCGGCGGTTCCGGTCTGGTTCCGAGCGGTCCATGGCTGGCTTCCCGGATTTTGCACACCCCTAAATATGAGCCGGGACGTCCACTTTTCTCCTTTTGTTGACTAGTCAACCTTTATTTTTCCCTTTTATTGGTTGTCAACCCTTTTTTCACTTTTTGACCAATCAAATTCTACGCGAGAATAGTTTCTTCATGACCCGATCGAACTGCCAATACTTTGGAAAATAGTGAATTGACGTGGATTCAAACATCATGTAGACTACTTATGCCTGAAAATGCTTTGTCTAATAACAAGTTGCGTTAATTTGATTGGCGGACCACGTGTTCTATACTATTTTTGAATTGGAGTGAGAGAATTTGCGCCTCTTTTACACAGCTTTTGTAATGCGAATGGCCCCCTAGTGTTCTGCGCAACGGCCCTCGTTGCATTAGCAAGGAGAGACCTTAACATGTCTTAATCAAATCCACTCAAGTCCATAAGGCATCCAAGCGAAGTTTATGTAAACTCGCATCCCTCTCACTCCTCTTCCCAGCCACCTCTCCGACAATGGCATCCTGTCCTTTCATTCTCTCCTTCCTCTTCGGCTTCATCTTGGCCTCTGCCATCTCCTCAGCCATGGCCACGGCCAAACCCACCGCGCTTGTATTCCCCATCAAGAAAGATAACTCCACCAACTGTTACTACGCCACCCTCCAGTTGGGGACTCCCACCCACCGCCATGAATGCCGTCCTCGACCAAGGGGCCAGTTCATGTGGCTCGACTGCAGCAGCTACAAGTCCTCCTCCTTCCGCCACATCCCTTGCAACTCCTTTAGGTGACATCACCGGCAGCGGTGGCTGTGTTGACTGCTCCTACGTCCCCGGCGGACCACCTGCACCAACGGCACTTGCGGTGTCATCTTGGTGAAATCTTTCGACATGATGACGTCCCGCGGACTTGGCGAGGACGTCCTGGCCTTGCACTCCCTGAAATGGAACAAGCACACGTCCAAGAGTAAATTCGTAAGTCGAATATCTTCTTTCGTTTACTTTTTCCTTTCAAGGTGTTGGCCAAACGCTAAACACAATAAATGATTGTTCGTAAAATTCTAAATGCAAGTGAACGTGTCGAACAAGTAATATAATGATAAGAAAGAGTATCATCCCAATGAGATCGAGTATCATCCCAATGAGATTAATGATTAATAAACTAATTAAATACGGTAGAACTACAAAAAAAGTCATAAAACCTATTACAATTGTAATAATTCAGTCAAAACTTTTTTTTGCCAATTTAGTCATAAATCTTTATAATTGTGTCAATTGTCCATCCAGCCAAAATTGGCTAACCAACAGACGTGAACGCCAAATGCCTGGGAAAACGCTAACGTGGCATTTTTTAATTTTATTTTTATTTTTTTCGAATTTTTAAATTTTCTTTTCTTTTCTTTTTCCCATCTTTTTCTTCCCCGCCGGAGGCGAGGGTTGGCAAGGTCAACCTCGTCAGCCACCGGGCAAGGGTGAGGCCTACCCTAGATTCTTCGCGAGCTTGGCCCTCGCCAAGGCTTGGCGAGGCCAAGCCTCGCTGATCCGGTAGGGGCCTCATCCAACCAAGGCGAGGGTCGACCTTGCTAGCCATCGGTGAGATGTCGGCCAAGACACTAGGGCCGCGCCGGGACGATGGGGCGTGACGGAGCTGCTCGCGTTGAGCACGGAGATCCGGAGTTTCTCGCTTCTTCGCAAAGGGCCTGGGGACCCGCTAGTGAAGTAGAACACGCCGGGGGAGGTGACGTTGAAGAGGGAGTTGCCGTCATCCATGAATAGGATCGAATCCGTGACGTTGTAGGCGCGAATGCTCCCCGCATGACCCGGACCATTGAGTCATTGGCTGGGCGAGGCCCCGCCGACCTAGCAGGGCTCGACCTTTCTCAGCCTTGGCGAGGGGCCGAGCTCGCTGATCTAGCGGGCCCCGCCCTCTCCCCCTTCGGTTGGCAAAGGCGAGCCCGCCAATCCTCGCTGGCCTCACCCGCTAGCACCCAGCCGACCTTGTGGAAAGAAGAAGATGGAAAAAAATAATTAAAAATTAAAAAATATATATATATATTACAAAATTTGAAAATAAAAAAATAAAAATATTTTTAAAATGCCACGTCAAAGATTCGCTGACGGCCAACATCCACATCAGTGCTGGCCAACCAATTTTGGCTGGATGGACTGAATTGGCACAATTATAAAATGTTTAGGATTAAATTGGCAAAAAAAAAAAAAGGTTTATGACTAAATTAGAACAATTGCAATACCTTAGGACTTTTTTTGGTAATTCTCCCAATTAAATACTAAAATAGATTAATTCTAAAATTTATCTAACATATCAAAATATAATTTAGAATAAATTAAAAACAAAATTTGGAGACTAAATGTAATAAATCAATCGATAAATATGTTAGAGTATCCGATTTCATCATAACCACTGTATATGAATTTCAAATTGTTGTGGGTACAAGCATGATATCAAACGGTGACAGCATAATTTCCTAATCTATTTACTATTCTATCTCTAGGTATAGTAAACTCATTTCAGTTTATTAATCCACTTTATCTCTATATGAATTAATATAAATATAAGTGCATTAAAAATTATGAAATCCCGAAAGAGGTGCCTTGGTCGGAATTACGAAATCACCAACCTGTTGAAATTCAGTTTAGTATCAAACCTTAACATAACCCGATCTTTTAAGATTGACCATACTTATTTGATATACCATAAAAAAAAAAAAAGAACTGTCGTTCCTTTGCCACATTGGAAAATAGGATCCAGTAACAAATAGGCCAATGTAGGAACAGAGCTATAGCTAACTGGTTTTTTTTACTGTAGAGATACTCCTTTGTATATCTTTCATGATTCAAGCCGAAAATCTCTCTCTCTCGCTCTCTCTCTCAAAACCACATTGCTTCATTGTGAGACGGTGATTATTAACATGTAATGATAAATGCTAGTCATATTTTTTCTATATCAATGTTTTTTTTTTTTTTTTTTCTTATGACCCTTAACCCGCGACTGTACCAACACGGATAACGTGAAAGGCCCAGCAGAATCGGGGATAAACCCCGGGGCAACACGCGCTAGCCACCACACACGCGCATCGGGGTTCACCTTGTGATGCCCGAATCAAACTCCCTCCTTGCGATAGGGGGAGAAGCTCGCCAGCCAGCCACACCTGTGGGTGGTATTCTATATCAATGTTTTCTCCTAATAAATACCCTCAAGTGAACTTGTCGCTGAAGAGATATATGTGTAATTTATAGTAATAGGCCGTGCGTGTTTTCAATTGAATGAGAATGATTGAATACATTGGATGTCTTAATGAGCTGGGGCAGCAACGATAAGGACATAAATAAAGCGCTATCACAATAATGTGTGATCAATACATAATACATATAATAGAGGAGAAGATACTATCGCGACATAAATTGTGTATTGGTGGGTTGCACTCTGCTCAAGAACTCAAATTCAATCACACATTCATTATGTCTCAAATCAATGATATGGGGTGCCAATATGTCTTATTAAAGTATATATGGCTTAGTGAATCGAATTGGGTCCTTCGAACTAGGTAAGTGATCATACGCAAAGAAGCTTGTATTAGTTTGAGCGGTATGTACACCGGCTAAAACGTTGGAAACCAACACGATAATGTATATCTCCGACAAGGTCGAGCTATCAAATAGAAAAGAAGAAAACCCCTTGCAACTCCAAGACAAAGACCTCCAAGAAAAGCTGAAAACGAGAGGGGCTTTAAAGCCAGACCCACGGTCCATGATCTAAGCCCTACTCTTGTCCTGGCCGTTGGCTTTATCTTTCCCCTTTGAAAAGAAAAGCTTTATTTGACAGATAATTGTCTTTTCTTTTAGTTTATAATAATGCTTTTTAAGATGATTGGGTTTCCATCTCAGCTTGACGTCTGCGAAGGCACGCGCCTGGGCCGGAGTGTGACGGCGAGAGGGTTGGCCATCTCGCAAGAAAGCTTGAGATACTCGGACAAGTCAACTTTGTCCTCACTCACCGCCGCCCTCCAATCATACTCCTCCAGCATCGCTGCCACCCAATACGTGACAGTCGTCAGCCCCAGCATCTTCCCGGGGCAGGCCCTCCTCCCCGACCCGAACGGCGCCAGCCGGAGGTCCGAGCCGAGCACCGAGAACTCCGCCCCTTCTTCGCCCAGGAACCTGTCGGGCCTGAACCGGAGTGGGTCGGGCCAGACACTGGGGTCCCTGCAGATGGCCCACATGTTGACCATAGCCGTGGTTCCTGCTGGCACGTGATGACCGTCCACGGTCGTGTCAGTGATGGCCAATCTTGCCCAGGACAGCAGTGGGCCCGGCGGGTGGAGCCTCAGCACTTCCTTCACTACGGCCTGGAGATAAGGCAGGTCCCCTATGTCCGATTCGTTGACCTCCCTTGACCTTCCCACCACCCGGTCCAGCTCCTCCTGGACCCTCCCTTGAACTTCCGGATGGACCACCATCCTCGCTAAGATCCACTCCATCAGCACCGCCACCGTGTCCGTCCCTCGAAATATCATCTCCTGCGATTTTTTTTCCATTCATATGTTACTCCCAAATTTTGGTACCAACCTCCTCATGAAAAACGTCAATTGTAGACGAGTGCCCATGATTGAAAACTCTGAAAGTTCTAAGTATACTCTGCAAAGAAAGTTGTTAAAAACTCGGTGCTTACCCACAGAACGGCGATGATATCGGAGTCAGGCAGTTTATCAGAACCCTGAAGCGAGAGCAGAACGTCCACAAAGTCCTGGTGGTCAGCGGCCGGTTGAGCTCGATGCTCTGCGATGATTCGGCTAACAAAGCGGTTGACTTTGGGCACCAGCCTAGAGCACCTGAATTTGATCTTCTGAGGGTCCAGCTCTGCCATCCAGGGAGATGATCGGACCAATTCAGCGTGCCTAATAACTCGTACCCTTCGTCCACCAGCCCCGTCAGCTCTTCCACTTCAGGGCTCGTGCAGCTCAAGTCGTAGGATTGTCCGAACACACGGCTCATCATGTGGTTCAGTGAGGCTCGCTTCAGCACTTGGCGAACTGTGAAGGGTTGCTCGCGGGAAGCGAACAGAGCCGCGGACATCTGAGAAGCGACAGTGCGCCGCTGAGACTCGAAAGCCTTGATTTTGTTCGGGCAAAAAAGGTGAGTAGTGGCAATTCTCCGGAGGGTTCGCCAGTAGACGTCGTGGGGAGAGAAGCCAATTGCCCTGTTGAACATGAGCCTGTAAGCAGACTCTTTCACAGGGCGATCAGCAAACACGGAGCTGTTGAGGATTTCTCTGGCGACTTCAGGGTTACATGTCACGATGACCCGACTATCGCCCAGGCTGAAGGCCATCAGGCGCTTAGCCTCGAAGGCTTCAGCAGCAGCGGCAACCCGGTGATGAGCCAAGTGGAGCATGAGGCTCATGCTTCCGAAAGAGGCAATCCCCTGGGACCGGGGATCGTGGGGATGGAGAAAGAGAAGAGGAGGATGGAGAGAGGAAGAGTGCCTTGCGCCAGAAATATTTGCCCAGGCAGGGCCACCAGGGTAAGACCAGTGGAGGAGGGTGATGGCAAGCCAAGTTAAACCCAGCAAGAGGAGGGACCAGGCAATGTTATCATGGGTGAAGGCTCTGCATTTGAAGCGATGGCGAAGAGCCAGGGGCTTTCGAACTCTGAACTCATGGTCATGCTTGGTTTGGAATGAGGTTTTGAGGTAATTGAATGTGTTGGTTGGGGGCTGGTATTTATTGGGCAGAGCACGGGACGACCCTGCGTAAATTAATGGAATTTAAGTTAGAAGAAAAGGAAGGTTAAAAGAAGAGCGAGTGAGGTCCTCGGCATGACCTTAAACTGCAGCGCTCTGGGAGGGACAACCCCGATAACAAGGCCCCCGCGCACGGGTCGCTGCGTGCCCCCCTCTTTGGGGACCCTGAGGGCTATTCCTAGTTTACCGGGAAGAAAAATAACGGTTAGGAGCAAAGTCCTGGCTCCCGTAAACACATTAAGAACTAGGCAATGGACCTTAGCAGGTCCTTAAACTACTCCGTCTCTGTTTGGAAACAGCCCACGGACGTAAAATGTGCAATGTTAATCGCGGGGACCGTCCTAGCATATTAGGCTGGGTACAAAAATGAAGAGCGAGTGTATGTATGTAAGCAATCATATTTGTATAAGACTAATCATTGCGCGTTTTTATTCACTGTCTTAATTTTAAAAAAAAAAAAAAAACACTGGAGAGAGAGAGAGAGAAGCCCAAATAGAGATAGCAGCGCCGTCACGAGGGCATGACATGAGTTTAGTGTGAAAAATCTTCTTCCTATCACCTGGGGGATTTCTATATCCTACTATTATCTCAAAAATTTCACTGCTGGTTGTCGGGGCATTTGTCTCCCAAATCTAGCCACTAGGAACCCCGCTGGTTATAATAGGTCGTATCTATACATTTTCCAAACCAGTGAGAATTAGATACTAAATCCGGGAGTCATATGTGTACGCGTATACGAAAAAACGACGAGTCCGATGAGAACCTCAAACAGCTAAGCAGGATCTCAGAGTCAGAGATATCTCTCGTGCTGGAATTGGTTCCCATCTACTTCCAGGTTAAGAACGTTATTGGTCCGGGAGTCATATGTGCACACGTATCCGAAAAAACGGCGAGTCCGATGAGAACCTCGAACGGCTAAGCAGGATCTCAGAGTCAGAGGTATCTCTTGTGCTGGAATTGGTTCCCATCTATTTTCTGGTTAAGAACGTTATTGGTTGAGAGGAGAAAATGCTACTGGTTTAGTGCTGATATGAAAGACGTATGCTCTGATTTAGTGCAGCGGAACTACTCGTCCTTTCGATTCATTGGCAGCTCGGCCCCCAGCCGCCAACCCTCCCCCCGCCCCCCAAAAATCAAACATCAGCAATGACTCCTTTTAATTATTCGCGAGAACTTTCCACGGGAGACGAAAGTGACGCCCGAAATTGTTTTTTCACCAGCTCCTTCGAACATAAGAGAGGGGAGTTTTTTTAAGCGCCAAGGGTACAGGACATTTCTCGGTAATGATCCCGCACTTGTGTCTATTGACTCATTGCTTCACAACAAAAGATGCCAGAGTTTCCCCATTTTCCAGGAATGGTCGGGGAAGGTTAATGACCCTTATAATACAGACTCTGTTTTGCTTTTAGCTTGGTGGAAATAGAGGAAGCAAAGTCCTACAAGAGTCTTCTTTTTCCAGGAAAAGTCGAGGGAGGAGAAGCCCAACTTGAATTCTTTCTAATTCAACTCTACAGTCTGTTGATCATCGTTTAAGCTATGACCAAATCCTAAGCGGGAGCTCGCCATATGTTTCGAAGTAGCAACTCGGTTTTGGGTATCTCTATTATTGTCTTTCTTCGGGTTATGTGCGCGATACCCGCACCAGGAGCATATATTCGACTGTTCGGGCTCACTCCATATATTCCAAAGCGTGGGTAATCAGATCTAGGCACTGATGGCCGTTGCCTTGGAGGGTTGCAGATGGCAAGATGACTTACGGTCAAGAGACCTTGCCATTTCTGATGGGCCATCCATGACTTTGGAATCATATCATATGCGGTCAAGATGGGGTCATATTTCCTTTGGTGCCAAAAGTTTCCATTGGATCACTTAAGTGCCAAATTGGAGAAAAACAATTACTTTGGTACACCTGGCGAAAGATTCTGGCCAAAACGATTACGTGACTTTTAAAAAAAAATCGACAAGACCTTTTAAACAACGTCGTTGGTCCTCCTTAAGAAAACGACGTCGTTTTGCCGTCCTACATGGATAGCCTCACAAAAACAACGCCGTTTAACTCATTTGGGGATTGAAATTAGGTTTTTCCGATCGTCGCCGCTCGGCCATCATCACTGGCCTCCGCCGTTGCTAGGCCGCCATTGCTCGCTCAACCGCCATTCTCGGCGCTGTTTGGACGCCTCGACGGCACACGAGGGAGCACCAACCCTCGCCAAAGCCTAGGTATTAGAAGACGCAAGCCAGGCACTTATCGTGAGATCAAGATGGAGAGGGAGACATCAATGGTGGCGCACTCGTCGGCGGCCTCCCGAGCATTGGCTAGATCACAGCCTTCAACTTGGCCGCCGAGTGGTCGTCGTCGGGGTTGGGATTGGGGTTGGGGTCGGGTTAGAGTTGCGACCATCGAGTGGCCATCGTCGGGGTTGGGGTTGGGGTCGGAGCCTTGGCCGCCAAGGCTACGCATGGTAACATTTCTTGGCTGGGGAATAATTTTTTTTCAGAAATAGTTCTTTTCTATTTCTATTATGGGGAACAATTTCTATGTAAAAAAACCCGTTTGGTAACTACACAAAATTTTTACTCTAGAAATAGAAAAAGAATAGAAATGCGTTTGGTAAAAAATAGTTTCTTTTTTATATTTATTTGTTTTTTAATTTTTGCCGATAGACCGCTGCCACCGGCGGCGGCGGTCAATCGGCCTCCGACGTCCGGCTGCGGCAATGGCAACGGTCGGCCGACGGCGACCAGCGATGACCGGGCGGCGACCGGCAGCGACCAGCGGCGGCGGCGGCGGTCGTTCGGCGGTAGCGGCAACGGTCGGTCGACGGCGACGTGCGGCGACGGCGGCGATCGGCCGGCGGCGGTGGCGGCGATCGGCCAGCGGCGGTGGTCAAGGGCGGTCAATGGCAAGAAGAGAAGAATAAAAGAAAAAAATCACTTTTTTTCTTAAACTTGTTCCCAGGGAACAAGAAGCAACTTTTTTACTTTTCATTTCTATTCCAAAACCATTCCTCAAGCTAACTTTTTGTTCCCGGGAACAAAAAAACTAACTTGCCATTATCAAACGAGGTTTCTATTCTTTTTTGTTCTGGGAAGAGAAGAATAGAAATTGTTGGGTTGGGGAAGTTTACCATGCGCAGCCCAAGTGGTCATCATCGAGGTCAAGGTCGGGGTCGGTGCCGCGGCTGCCGAGTGGCCATTGTCGCGGTCGGAGTTGGGGTCGGGCCGAGGTCGGGTTGGGGTCGAGGCTGCGGCCGCCGAGTAGCCATCGTCGGGTCGGGGTCGGGGTCGAGGTCGGGTCGGAGCCGCGGCCACCGAGCGTAGGGGCCGCGAGGACGACGATTGGCCGGAGATTTAGGGTTTAAAATTGGGGGAGACGCCAAACGACATCGTTTTGATGTTAGGATGCTGACTGTACTCTCCAACAAGCCACATTAGCTTAAAAATTTAATAAAAAAGTGCCACGTTGGATTTCTGGCCAGCCAGATCGGAGTTGGCACTAAACTGAGCGTTTTTCAAACTTTTTGGCACTTAAGTGATCCAACATAAACTTTTGGCGTCAAAGTAAGCGTCATACACAACTTATGGCACTGATAGTGTACTTATCCCCATATAATAGAGGTAGGAAGATACATGGCAACACAACATAAACAATAACAATCTTAGGTGACATCTCGTAATCAACAAACATGGTAATAAATTCTAATCAAAAACATCCTGAGGCACCCCATGGATCAATGGTAATAAAATCTTCAGGGGCTTGTGGCTGGAGGTGGGGTGAGGAAAGGAATAGAGGGGATCTTAGGGAGGGAAGTAGGGATGCTTGGCATTGGTGGCAAGCTGGTCGGCATAGTTGGCAGGCTTGGAAGCGGCGGCAAAGTAGTCTTGGGCAACGTTGGTTGGGTGGCAGGAAGCGTCGGCAGTGTGGGCTGGGGCAGGGTCGTCGGGATGGCGGGCATGGGTGGCATGGCGACCTTAGGCAATGTTGGCATGGTGGGCATGGGTGGCATGGTGACCTTAGGCAATGTGGGCATGGCGGGCAATGGAGGTAGCGACCCTGGTTTCGGTAAAGTTGGTATGGTGGGAAGAGTCGGTATGGATGGCATGGTTGCTTGTAGCAGATGACGAGCTCCGAAGCTCATGTTCATGCTAGAGAAAATTAGGGTGATGAAGAGTACAAAGCTCTTCGAGGGAGAAGCCATATCGGGAAGTGGGCAATAGATCTTATGTTGTGATAGGCTCGAGGACTTGAAATTAGCAAGCTGAGAGGAAGGGGGATTTGAGTTTATATAGCAAGAAATGTTGGGTAGAATTAGGGCTATGAAGATAGGTTGGTGACTTCCCTTTTGCTTCCGTTGGGAAAGAATAGAAAGATGATCTCTTGATTGGTTCTTTAGTTAGTTCACCTCCTCATGTGAATGTTCCACCGGCATAACCAAAGGTCAAGCCTGCTTATTGCTGTTTGAACTGCCACACGGCACTGTGTTCATGAAGTCAAGCTTCGTTCGAATATTTGTCTTAATGAAGTATTTCGGATTTAATTTTGGTGAATAAATAAGTAAATAACTTGCTTCCTAGTAAGTAGGGTGATTATTACGGTATCAACTCCCTTCTTGATTCTCGAACATATGGTGCTTCAAAAAAAAAGAAAAAAGAACATATGGTGCTTGGGCTTACTTTTGAAGATTATCAATCCTAATATTGACTCTTGTTACTTTTTATCTGTCTTTTTTATTCTGGCAGTAACTTTAGATTTGTTGAATTACCGCTTTTAGGGATGGGCACGGGATACATCCCATTGTACCTGGAATCTATTTATTGGAACATGTTTATCATTTTTTGAAATGTGGAACCTACTTTATATATCTTATAACCTGAAGCCTATCCTATCACAAATTCCATAATCTACTAACATTCAACCTATATTAATAATTGAATCTTTAATGATTATTACTTGTTCTAATTCATTAATCATAAATATACATGGAAAGTATGGATATTGATAACTAAAAATCTCAATCATAAAATAAAAACTCAAATTAGTGTTTCTAGTTTATACAATCATTATCAAACAATACAAAATATGGTAAAATTGCATGAATATATTATCAAGAAAAATATTAAAACTTGTCTCAGTCTAGATTTTAAATTCTAAATTCTTCCAATAAAAAACTTAGAATTCACCCGTCAAAACAGGTTCCTCTTTTTGAAATCTCGAACCTCACGTAACTTACCTTAAACCTAAAGCTTACAGATTTTCACCGGTCTAAATGTAGGTTCCAGATATTATCTTGCGCTGACCCTTAATTAGATGTCCTCTCATGCAGACACCCAATCTCGTACCCATTTCTAGTTCCGACTGAAAGATGCGAACTTTAGCTAGTCTCCGACATGTTTTATGGGATTCCGAAGTCTCCAGCCAACCTCGTACCTAAAAGCCGCCGCTCACTTCACTCTGCAGCAGCAGCAGAAACACGACTCGTGCGTGCTTCCGATCTTTCCGCTCTCTTGCAAGGCCGCGTTCTCCGCCCTCATCTCCTTCAAATCCACGCCCGAGTCTTCAGGCTCAACGCCCAGCAGGACAATCTGGTGGCGACCCGTCTCATCGGCCAGTACCCATCTCGCGTCGCGTTCAGAGTTTTCGAACAACTGAAGAGCCCCAACGTCTTCCCCTTCAACGCCATCATAAGGGTCTTCGCCGAGGAGGGCCTGTTCCCAGAGGCTTGGTCCCTGTTCAGAGCCTTGAAGCGGCGCCGGCTCTCGCCTAATGACTTCACCTTTCGTTCCTCCTCAAGGCGTGCTTTCGATGCGCGAGCGTCAGTCAAGTGGGTCAGATCCACACCCACGTGCTCAAAGCTGGGTTTTGTGAGGATCCTGTCGTGTGTAACGGCCTTCTCTCTGTTTATGCCAAGTCCGTTAAGGATGTCGTTTCCGCCCGTAAGCTGTTTGATGAAAGTCCCCAGAGGAATTCGGTCTCTTGGAGTTCTTTGATTTCTGGTTATGCTCAGTCAGGCCGGGCTGAAGACGCGTTGCGGCTTTTTGTTGACATTGTCCAGGAGAATTTGAGGCTTGAAGATGAAATCCTTGTGAGCGTCTTATCGGCTTGTTCTACTATTCAGGTCGCCCATTTAGAAAGATGGGTTAGTATTCTGTCGAAATTTGTTGAAGATGTGAATCTTGATGATATTAAACGTGATTCAATCAATATTGTTCTTATACATTTGTATGGAAAATTGGCGAGAATAGATAAGTGTAGGGAAAAATTCAATGAAATAACTAATCATGGAGTTAGAAGATTGCTTCCTTGGAATCTCATGATAACTGCATTTGTGCAAAATGGTTGCCCTATGGAGGCCCTGCATATTTTCCACCAAATGATAGAGGATAGCAACCGAAAGCCTAATGAAGTTACGATGGTTAGTGTCCTTTCTGCCAGTGCTCAGGTTGGTGATTTGGATCTTGGCAAATGGGTTCACAATTATTTGAGGTCAGAAGGCAGCAAAGGCATTCTTCAATCAAACAAAGTTCTGGCAACTGCATTTATAGACATGTATTGTAAGTGCGGGAGGCTGGAGGGGGCTAAAGAAGTTTTTGATCAGATGATATGCAAAGATATTGTCTCGTTCAATGCTATGATCATGGGCCTTGCGATGAATGGTGAAGGAGAAGAGGCATTGCGGCTATTTTCCAGCATCCAAGATTTAGGTCTGCATCCTGATTCTAGCACATTTCTTGCAGCTTTATGTGCATGCAGCCACTCAGGTTTGTTGGAGGAGGGACAGAGGATCTTTTCAGAGATGCAGATGAGAATTTCAGTCTCTCCCAGTTTGGAACACTATGCCTGTTATATTGATCTCCTTTCACGTGTGGGTCGTATTGAAGAAGCCTTAGAAGTTGTTGCCTCTATGCCTTTTGAACCTAATAACTTTGTATGGGGTGCTTTGCTTGGGGGTTGCCTGCTCCATGCTAGGGGAGAACTAGCTCAGCATGTATCGAAAAGCTTGTGCAGGTTGACCCTGAAAACTCTGCTGGTTATGTGATGTTGGCAAATGCATTTGCAGCTGACAGGCAATGGGATGATGTCTCGGTTCTGAGGTGGGTCATGAGGGAAAGGGGGGTCAAGAAGCAGCCAGGGCATAGCTGGATCCAAATAGATGGTATTGTGCATGAATTTCTTGTGGGATCGCCAGGGCATCCACAAATGGGGATGATATATGAAACTTTAGGCAAATTAGAGAAAGCAATGAAGGTTCCTTAGACTTGAGCTGTATTTTTAGGACAGACAAGTTGATTCATTTTGAGGGACATCTATTGCTTTGAACAGACTTACCTTCACATCCTTTTAATGAATCCCCTTTCATCACTACCCTAATTTTATGACTCTGCAGTGTGAGAGCTGGAGCATTGACTCATTTATAAATAGGGAAGCTAAACTGTCATCTGAAAAGAAACTAAAAGGCAAGGACTTTTCTTGTCCAGCTTGGGTATTTTTCCGTTGCTGATGAAGCATTGTGAAGCTTTGCCGTGAAAAATGGGCCTTTTCCTTTCTTCCCTCTTCCATAGTGTCCTTTAACCGAATCTCTAAAAACTTACAGGGGAATGACATGGACTTTCCCATTCAATCAGGGATATGGCTAACTTTGAGGAAATGGAGGCAGCTCAGTGTGGTCTAATGTCATTAGATAACTTGATCTATTTACCAATTCTTCCACAGGCTTCTTTGGGAGCAGGTTCGCAGGGTAAGCTTCTTCTGGCTATGACTAGCGATATCTTTATACATTGATAGAGAATATGTCACTAGCCTATCTTCTGTGCAACCATCACAGCCAAAGGTTTTTCATTTTTATTTTTTAATAAACATGGATTACAACAATCGAGATGGTCATTGATTCCTTAAGGGACCATAGCTGGATCCCTGAGTTCTCACTTGTATATCAAATTGTTCAAGAATACACGCTTCATTACTCTGGCTTTCCAATATGCATTTTTTTCTTCGGTACTGATATTGCCCTTCTCTGAGCAGGAAAATAATTATCAGTGAGAAACCAGGGCCTTCTCATGGTTAGACAATTGGCAATAAGCGAGTTATAGTTATTCTTGCTTCCACCATTTCCGAGAAAGGTTGCTAGATTTTAGATACTGCTCTCAGTAGCTCCACCTGCATAACTGGTGGAAGATTGTGACATCGGGGGGAACGGTGCCGCATCTCTCATCTTTCAGCCGGAAATCTCATGGTTTCGGTCATCAAGATGATATCAAATTGGCTTTACCTCATATATGAATTTCTTGCATACCTGATGCAGAAAAAGGGCAGTTGAAGCACAATTTTCCTTTTGCCAGATTAGATACAAGGGGCGTCGGATCCACATGCTTCTGGCCATAATCAAAGCTGAAGGTGGCCACAATCAAAGCTAAAGGTCCATTTGTTTTATGAAAAATGAATGAATTGGAAAAAAAATTTCTAAAAATAATCGCTTGTATCGCTTACAAAAATGAACAAACAAAATGTCATTATCTGCGAAAATATTAAGATATAAATCGTTGTTGATAATAAAACATTTTTTATTAGCTTATTCTTTCAAACGATACAAATGATCGTTTTTAGGCAAATATTTTCCAGATCATTCATTTTTTGCGAAATATATGGAGCTTAAAGATGTTATGGCCTTAGGATGTCCAATGTTCATATTTGAAGATGATGATTCCGTTTGGATGTTATTCCAAATAATCCCGGGTGGGTAACTTGGTCTCTTTAGGATGTCTTTGGAAAATTGACAAGCTTGTGATCAAATATGAGAAATGGGAACTCATGAATGATGTTTTTATCTATGTATAAAGATCTACTTTCTTCAGTTTTGACTGCATGGGCTCCTTATGTGCTGGAGCATTGGAATGAAATGCCAATCAGAGTTGTATGAAGAGAAGAAAGCAAGTTTTCATCGCAAAAGTTGTCCAAAAATTCTTAAATTTATTGTATGGCGGTCAATTCAATCATAAACATTTTAATTATGCCAAGTTAGTCTTAAATCTTTTGACAATTTGTCAATTTAGTTCTAAATTTTTTAATTGTGCCAATTAATGGTAAATATTTTGATGATTTGTCAATTTAGTCATAAACTTTTTAATAATTTGTCAATATAATCCTTTCGGCCAATTTTAGCCTATACCATTTGTTGATAACACACATAGGATTCATCAACTCAACCCCCACATTCTATTCCTCATCTAGTGATTTTCCTATAGGCTTTGGTGGTGAGTTTCTCCTATCTTGAAGTCGTGTATCCTTGGATGGTGATTGGTCCTGTAAGTATTAGTGGTGGTGAACTTTATCAATCTTGATCTTGACCCTTAGTTGGTAGCGCATCCTATATGCCTTGGTTATGATTGTATTATATCTTGCATTTGCATTCACCTATCGATATCCATCCCCATACACTCTGGTCTATCATCAAAACACATTCTATCCCATTACCACTCAGGACATCAATCGCCCTATTTGCACCCACGCCCACGTCATATTGATATCAAAACTCAAGGTTGAACTTGTTTTAAGTGATTCCTTTTATTACCCATCCAACACCCGCATTAAATTGGAATCAAAACTCAAAGTTGAACTTGTTTTGAGTGATACCTTCAATTACCTATCTCGCATCTCATCTTATACTTACATTAAAAAAGAAGAAGAGAGAAATGGTCGATCGTCAATGGCATGGACCAAACACGGAGTCTTCTACAGCTCAAGAAAAAGACCTACGAGACAAGTGCAGCGACTGCAAACGCGTTTGCAACTCTTTGAATTTGGATAAATGGATAGAGTCCTCACCTCCCTAGAGAAACGACTAAAGGGTGGCAAGAGATTTTCGATTAAGCCTAAAGGTACACATCTTTTCAAAGATACTTGTTCTAATCAAGCTGAGAATTTTTCAAAATAGTAGAAAGAAAAGGAAAAGCCCCTTTAGTTCATTAAAGAGCTCCAACAAAAATCAAACGGTGAAAATAGCAAGTGCTTCAAGTGTTACAGATATGGGCATGTTCAAGTGGTTGTTCTAACCAGCGGGTTATCACTATTCAGAAAATTGAGAAGATTGACTTAGAATTTCAAGAGGATCAACAAGATTCATACCATGTAGAGTCCGAATAGAAGGAGTCATACCAAATCGTAGAACAAATTGAAGAAGGAGAGATAATGATCATTCATATGTCATCAAGCAACTATGATATTATGGATGATGAATCCCCACATAAATCTATTGAGGCAAATGCTGAGGTTATAGATGAAGAGGGAATGATTATAGTGGTCGGATATATTACTTGCCATTTTCATTTCATATGCCCTGAAACATTCCCTCTTCAAGTGTTAATTAATTGTCAAAATATATTTGACATATTTTCATCTTTTCAAAATGATTTGAAGATATTTTTTTTAGTATAAAACTAATATATTATCTAGTTTGTTGGAAACGCAACCATAACAAGATTTGAGGATAAATCATCAACAACATAGGGAAATTGATGCGGGAGCATCGGGCACTATTAATCAACTCACAAGCTCAACTCAGATCTCATGGATTAATTATTATTCCTACAAGCAATCACAATTTCAACTATAACTTAATAAGTTGGGTTCAAGATTGAAGTTGCCAATTATGCGGAAAAATTATCAATTAGGTGGACAAGTTGTCCATTTCATGATTACTAATTGACTACCTAGTTGTTGATTTACAAGCTTGTTGTCGATTCTAAGATTACTAATCAACTACCTAGCAACCGAAAGCTATTCTACACGATTTCCTTTGTCATTTGGTGATCTTTCAAGGTGTCTATTGGGTAGCCCAAGCTAGAGAACGAATTTGGAGTCTAAGTTTTATTACTTTGCATCTGGTCAAATGTCATTAGTCATAGTTTTATGAGTCCTACTTGTCTTGGAGGTTCCAAGAGTCAAAGTTCAAGTCTCTGAGTGCTTTAATGCATTTTCCTAGTTCCTAAGTCTCTAATTGCTTTCTAGTTCATATGTCATTACTGTTAGGTAGAACCCATAGCTTTAATGTCTAGTCTATTTCCTATGTATTAGTTCCTCTATATAAAGAGGCGAATTCTCAAATATAAGTTAGTCAATTTTGAATATTAGGAATACACAAGATTTGCCTCTATGCGAGCAAACGCGTATCCCTAGTTTCTGTATCATTAAAAGGTACATTCTTTCAGGTTCGTGGTTATCATGTAGGCCTTGATGGCGAGCTTCTTCTATCCTGAGTTGCTATATCATCGACTATAAGGGTTGGTGGTGAATTTCGTCAATCCCGATTTTAATCCTCGAATGGTGACATGTCCTATATACCTTAGTTGTGATCGCATTCTATCTTGTATTTTCATTTATCCATCAATATCCACCCTGTACACTTTAATCTATCCTCAAAATACATTCTATCTCATTATCACTCAAGGTAGCAAAAGAAATGTCCTCAAACCTCCCAAAATAAAGTTTGCAATTCTAAATGTGCATATAATTAACCCCACCAGACTGGAAAAGCAATAATAGTACGTTATAAACATAGTGTTAACCTTAGGTTCAAAGTATGAAAGTCCATATAGACAGACAGTGAACAGTTCCACTTCCATCTTCCTAGCCACTAGCCCGCAGCATGTGCTACGGGGATCCGCATTACCATATCTAAGAGGTGTAGAAAATAAAACTTATCGCACAACTAGTATCTTATCTCTCGTCTTCTGCCATATAAAGATTGTGAAGCCCAAGTACATGGAAAGGTTATAGATAATGTGCGGACATACTTATGCAGACATTTCTTCCATCGGTAAAGCAAGAGATTTCAGCGATGCAAGATTCTTTGATTCTCTGGACCTACTAGCACGGCATGTACGAAGACATCCGGTCTATATCCCTGAACTTAGGCCATTAAACATCTACGACCCACCACGTTCACCTGCGTTTTCTTTTGACAAGCACAACCTTGAAAAATATATTAATGCATGATTTTTTATTACCTTTAAAATGTCTATGCACGATCAAGCCCCTCAGAACTGTTTTTCATAAAACAAGGTTGAGATAGCCAAGAGAATTTCATTTTCGTAGCTAAAGTGACGGCTCTTCAGCAATGACAGCGTTGTGAAGAGGGGCCCGTCTCAGAAATGTCATCCGTGCAGCTCAGAAGGAATTCCGCACTGCAACCGATTGAAGTCCTTTCCGCTTTCTTTAAAATATTATGGACTCTTCCAAGGCAATGTAGTGAAGCATCAGGAAATTCTTCAAGGCTCAGAATTTTCTCCATCCAACTCGAGTTGGTAGCGCATATCCTAAGATGAAGACTGTATCATCATGGAGGAGGGGCAACTTAACCATCAATGAATGCTGTGAAGTGCTATCCCTTATCCAATGTAGAGTGAAAAAACAGAAAAAGGATCGGTGTAGTCTTTAGTGTATCGTAGAATTTTCAAAGATTTCCTATCTTTTCCTAAATTATACTAAACATATGATGGGATATTTTACGATCCAAAGAATATTCGCAAGATTTCTAATCCCATCTTATTTAGACTTGTTATGATTAGAAAATATTAAATTTACTATGTACCAATGATCTTACCTATAAAGAATTGGGGGAAAAGTGTTCAAAAAGTCCTAAATATTTTGCATTTGTATCAATTTAGTCATAAATCATTTTTTAGTGCCAATTTACTCCTTTTTACTTGATGCCAATTTAGTCATTTGTTAATTTTGGTCAGATTTTGCTGATTAGGCACTAGCCAATTGATATGACATGATCGGCACCGCCGTGGACAACTTTTCATAATATTTTAATTTTTAAAAAATTATTTTCTTTTTCTCTTATCTTTTTCATCCTCCTTCCTCCTTCCTCCTTCCTCCTCCCACCTCTAGCGGGTCGCTAGACCTCGACGACCCGCTAGAGGCAACAGCAAGGAGGTTGACCTCAACCTCGTTGGCCATTGTTGAGGCTCTAGTGCCCTGGCCAGGTAGAGCCTTGTTGCCTAGGCCGCAAGGGTGGCCTCATGGCAAGGTTGGCAAGGTCAAGCCTCATCAAGGGGTGGACCCTCGCCGCCCGGCGCGAGGCTACCCTCGTGGTAGAGCCTCACCAGTGGCTGACGAGGTTGACCTCCACCTTGCCGGCCGTTTTCCATGTAATTTTCACTTCAATAACGTTTTAGGTATTCTGATACTATTCATTTCATATTATCTCATTCATGAAATTAAACTATGCAAAAGATATTATATTACTTGAATCCAACATCATAACAAAAGATATCTCTATTCTGCGATCTGCCTCGCACCCTATTTTGTCAAGGCAAATCCCCGCATCCCAAGGTCATCCCTACGAAAGGCTGTATTTCACCAAATAGAAACTCATAATTGAAATATTAAGATTAATAAAATCTACAAAGTATGGAGGACCACACAACACAACCCATGGATCGCTAGCTCCACATGTTCAAAAATCAAGAATCGAGTTCATACCGCAATAACCGCCCAACTTACGAGGAAGTAAGTTATTTACTTAATTATTCCAGAAAACTAAGTTGTTTATTAGTCACCTACCATTAAGAGAAAGATTCGAATGAAGCTTGACTTCATGAACATAATGCCATCTGGCAGGTCAAACAGCAACAAGCAGGTTTGACCTTTCTTTATGCCGGTGGAAGATTGACATGAGGAGGTGAACTAACTAAAGAACCAATCAAGACATCATCTTCTAATTCTTTCCCAACCGTGCTCAACGGCAAGTCACCAACTTATCATCACAACCCTAATTCTACCCGACATTTCTTGCTATATAAACTCCAATCCCCCTCCTCTCAGCTCATCAATTTCAAGTCCCTGAGCTTATCACAACATAACATCTATTGCCGACTTTACCAATATGGCTCCTTCCTCAAAAAGCTTTGTCCTCTTCATTGCCGTAATTTTCTCTAGCATGAATATGAGCTTCGGAACTCGTCATCTGCTACAAGCAACCATTCCATCCATACCAACTATACCAAAACCAGGGTCTCTGCCTCCTTTGCCTGCAATGCCAACATTGCCCAAAGTCGCCATGCCGCCCATGCCCACCATCCCAACGACCTTGCCTCAACCCACATTGCCAACCCTGCCTGCAACCCAGCCAACATTGCCCAAGACTACTTTGCCGCCACTTCCGAGCTTGCCGACCATGCCGACCAGCTTGCCACCGATGCCAAGCATCCCTACTTCTCTCCTAAAATCCCCTCTATTCCTTTCCTCACCCCACCTCCAGCCACAAGCCCTGAAGATTTTAGTACCATTGATCCATCGTTTGTCTCAGCGTGTCTTTGATTAGAATTTATTAGAACGTTTGTTTATTATGAGATGTCTCTTGGGATTCCGTTTGTTTATGTTTGTTGCCATGTATCTTCGTACCTCTATGATATGTATTGATCACACATTACTTTGCTTATGTTTTATTATATTCTTTTCGTTGCTGCCACAGCTCATTATCACGTCCAGTATATGCAATCGATCTAATTTCAATTGAAAACACAAGTGGTCCATAATTATAAATTACAAACAAATCTCTTTAAGCGACAAGTTCATGAATTGTATTCATTAGGAAAAAAGATTCAGATAGAAGTGCACTTTGAATTGCACTTTGAATGTCGTTCCAGAAAGAAATAAAATTGTTTGGAGTCTCCAAAATTGACTGTAGCGACGTGCTTCTAAAATGAGCACTTGGCACGTCAATATGATTGCCGGACATTAGCTCCCAGTCCAGTTTCGAGCTCTCCTGAAGGTCAAAATATCGACTAGCCTAAACAATATATAAGCGTATCACTTTTCGCAACACACATGAAAGGGTGTCAAGGCATTCTTGATTCAACATATGTGCTTTTAGAATGCCATCTTTGCCACAACAAAGAACCCGTTTGCATAAACGGCACAAGCTAGAACTATCTCCTTAATGGCTCTTATGAATCCTGCACAAATAGCTAAGATCAGAAATTTCTCAAGAAAAGTTCCACATAATCATAAAACAATTGTTTTCCACGACAAACTTGTAATGCGAATGAATCAGTAAATTTGATGAACAAAATTATATAGTTACAAGAACCGGTAGAATAGAAAATTTTTCTTTTTCTCATACCATGTTTACTTCAACATATATAAAAAGATAAAAAGAAATACAAAGAGGACAGTACGAAAAGCAAACAAATAAAATCGATCTTATAAATTATTTACCTTGTCCAGCCATTTGCTTGACCTGCATTATAGTAGGCTAAGACCCAGCTTCCTTGCCCAGTTGTCGTGGTTCTTGCTGTTGTGCTCCTGCTCATTGTCATCTAAATCTTCATCACAGTCCACAAAATGATTGCTCGAGGTATCCTCATCACCCGAATGGGCAGAGCCGCTCATCATCTCCAAACCTGTCTTGCTCTCTACAGCAATCCCTTTTGTAGCGATAGCCGTTGCAACCTGTTTTTGCTCTCTACCTCCGTCCCTCTCATCACTAACACTTGATCCAGCTCCTCTAGTCTTCACACCATCGGCCCCAATCAACCATCCATTAGAAGTCTCAAGCCAAAACTTGACAATGTCAACAAAAGAACCAATGAAAAAGATGGAACCAAAAATGTACACCCTTCCATTCATCTCGTTGATGTCAGGGATATTCAAAGTAACGAAGTTGTTGCGTTCCCTGTTTGGATCAATCTGCGAAACCTCTTTTTCCTTTTGCCATGGAGATAATATCAATGGCTGTTTTCAGTAGCACGACCTGAAACTTAATAACAACCAAATTGACTCACAAAACGTAACAGTGAAGTCATATTGCAAAACCTATAATTTTGGTTGGATCAATCTGCAAAACCTATTTTTTCTTTTGCACACGGAGATGGCTGTTTTCAGTAACACAACGTGAAACTTAAATAACAACCAAATTGCACTGTAGATCCAAACATGTTGCGGACATACACTGAGGTATCCTCTTCGTCAGATTGTCTTCTTCTTCTTTTGTTCTATGTATCCCTTGCAGTGCCCTCAGAGAAACAAAAATAGTTACAATATACATCGGATTTGGAACCTGGATCCAAGATCGGGTTGTTTAATCGGAGACCTGTTCCAATTTTCAAAAGTTTAAAATTAGTGTTCACCAGGACACTGGCTGAAGTCCTACCTTGAAGTCGGCGCGGCCTTTTCGTTTATTACCAATCATCTACTGGATTTCCAACTGAAACAAGTAAGATGCATGGCCCAACAAATTTTAGAAAGAATACATTAAATCTTAATTATCATCAATAAATTTAATTAGAATTATCAGATGTGAATAAATAATTCATACATTCATTTTCCTTGGCGAAGAAAAACCTAAGCACGTATTTTTCCCACAAAAATTTTGGGGATTATGGTCTACTTTTATTGTTGTTTTTTAATTTCATTTTATTCTATTGATTCATTTGTAAAATAGTCCTAACCAAAGGTGTAACACTGAAACTCTTTCAAAAGCTAATAAGCGCATGCAATGCGAATAACCGGCCCAACAATCATGACATTCATCATCATCATCATCATCATCATTTATTTTTGCGAGAAGGGTCATGAAAAGCGAGGATTTTTCTGTGTTTACGAGTGCCTATTGTATTTATAGACTTGCATGAAAGCATGTTCGGAGGCCCTTATCTTCAATTGAAGGTCAACAATATCGATTGCCTAATTTTCTTGGTATGGTTTGTAGAAAAGATCAGTGCATGCCCGCGTCATGTACTTTGAAATTGTTGAAGTTGAGAAATTTTCGGCATTGTTGCATCTCATCTTGTTATAGTATTTTAATTTAATTTTAGAGTCGAATGCTTCCTAATGTCTCCTACTTTTGTTCAATTGTTTAGCTTCCCTAGCAAAGCTGCTGGTGTTAGAGTAGCCTTGTACGCATTGTCTCATATCCTTTTCTCCGACCAATTCGTCTGTTGGCTCATAAAGAACCAGCAATCAGCTGTGTTCAATTTTGTCAACCAAATCAAACCGCTGTCTAAAAGGCGTAAGTGGTTCAATTCCATCGGCCAATTCAGCCTAATGAGGTGCTCCTTCAAAGAAAATGACTTCTGCTAGTTGAAATTCCTTAAGCTATTGCACGTTGACGAGATGGGGGTGAAGTTTCTCTACCACGGTCGCGAGGACATGACAAGCTATATGAGGGAACTAATTCTTGAGATGATCACAGGTAAGGAAGCGAAGGGTGAGCAGCAACTGCCCTCCTTGTGGATCGACATGGGAGGCCACGTGTTGAGCACACATAATTTGCTAGCACGCATGAGCAGGGGAAACCGCAGGCGCGTGCAATGTACGTGCACGGTAATTGCACGCGTGCGGCAACCGCTGGCGCATGCGCGGCACGTGCCAGCTAACGTCAGCGGTTACCCGCACATGCGCCAGGTACTTGCCGGGTCGGTTGGTACGGCCCGACCCAACCCGTCTTCGGTGACATGTTAACCGTTGACCATTTAAAAGAAAATGTGATTCTTTTTTCAATTGTGGAGGAATGCGAGTTGAAGGAGGCCAAAGGGTATAGCGTCGTGCCTCATCAAGTCATAGACATATGGGATGATGCAGTGATTATGATCAATGATGCAATCGCGGACCGTTGACCGTTGAACATCTGTTGACATACACATGTGGGCAATTTATAATGTCACCGAGGCTAAAGTTCCTTCGATTGAGGAACGCGACTGCAAGTGGAGACTCAAATGAATTCTTTTCCCAAGTAAGGTGGCTTCGGTGGCCTCACATTGAACCCAATCTGTCTTTTTGGGCAACCAATTTGCATCTACCAAACTGGTGCTGCAGTTGTCATACAGTTCAATCACGGAGGATTGGAGATGATGGAATTCAATCATGGTAAGATCGACAAAAGATGCCCTCTATGATTTTTTGTTTATCTTATTTTGTTGATGAACTCATTTGTTAACAGCTTATTCCCTTTTGTATAGGTAGCAAAGCGGCTAAAAGTTCCGCAACTCGAATATTTTGATTCTTTAAGATGTACTCTTAATCTCTCGACTTTCACAGAATTGGAGATTCTCATCTTCAAAAATTGTAAAGAACTAAAGCAGGTCCACCATTCTATCGGCGAAGTCAAGAGCCTCGTTCACTTGGACTTGAGTGGCCGTGGAAGTCTCAAGGAGCTACCAAGAGAAATGGGCAAATTAGAAGGGTGAGCAGCAACTGCCCTGCTTGTGGATCAACAGGGGAGGCCATGTGTTGAGCACACATAATTTGCTAGCACGCGCGAGCAGGGGAAACCATAGGCGCGTGCAACGCACGCGCACGGTAACCGCACGCATGTGTTTGGCACGCGTGTACAGCGCGTGCGCGGCATGAGCCGCTTGACGTCATGATGATGTCAGCTAGTAGTTGCTCATGCACACGCCAGCCACGTGTCGGGTCGGTCGGTTCGGCCCGACCCAACCCGTCTTTGGTGACCCGTTGACCGTTGACTATTAAAAAAAGTGTTTCTTTTTTTCAATTGTAGAGGAATGCGAGTTGAAGGAGGCCAAGGGGTACAACTTCGTGCCTCATCAAGTCATTGACATATGGGATGATGCAGTGATTATGATCAATGATGCAATCGCGGACCGTTGACCGTTGAACATCTGTTGACATACACATGTGGGCAATTTATAATGTCACCGAGGCTAAAGTTCCTTCGATTGAGGAATGCGACTGCAAGTGGAGACTTAAATGAATTCTTTTCCCAAGTAAGGTGGCTTCGGTGGCCTCACATTGAACCCAATATGTCTTTTTGGGCAACCAATTTGCATCTACCAAACTTAGTGGTGATGCAGTTGTCATACAGCTCAATCACAGAGGATTTGAGAGGATGGAATTCAATCATGGTAAGATCGACAAAAGATACCCTCTATGATTTTTTGTTTATCTTATTTTGTTGATGAACTCATTTGTTAATAGCTTATTCCCTTTTGTATAGGTAGCAAAGCGGCTAAAAGTTCCGCAACTTGAATATTTTGATTCTTTAAGATGTACTCTTAATCTCGACTTTCACAGAATTGGAGATTCTCATCTTCAAAAATTGTAAAGAACTAAAGCAGGTCCACCATTCTATCGGCGAAGTCAAGAGCTTCGTTCACTTGGACTTGAGTGGCTGTGGAAATCTCAAGGAGCTACCAAGAGAAATGGGCAAATTAGAAGGGTGAGCAACAACTGCCCTGCTTGTGGATTGATAGGGGAGGCCATGTGTTGAGCACACATAATTTGCTAGCACGTGCGAGCAGGGGAGACCACAGGCGCGTGCAACATACGTGCACGGTAACCGCACGCATGTGTGCAGGACGCGTGCGCAGCGCGTGCACGGCACGTGCCACCTAACGTCACGATGACGTCAACCAGTAGTTGCCCGCGCACGCTAGCCATGTGCCGAGTTGGTTGGTTCGGCCCAACCCAACCCGTCTTTGGTGACTCGTTGACCGTTGACCGTTAAAAAAAATGTGTTTCTTTTTTCAATTGTAGAGGAATGCGAGTTGAAGGAGGCCAAGGGGTACAACGTCGTGCCTCATCAAGTCATTGACATACGGGATGATGCAGTGATTATGATCAATGATGCAATCACAGACCGTTGACCGTTGAACATCTGTTGACATACACATGTGGGCAATTTATAATGTCACCGAGGCTAAAGTTCCTTCGATTGAGGAACGCAACTGCAAGTGGAGACTTAAATGAATTCTTTTCCCAAGTAAGGTGGCTTCGGTGGCCTCACATTGAACCCAATTTGTCTTTTTGGGCAACCAATTTGCATCTACCAAACTTAGTGCTGCTGCAGTTGTCATACAGCTCAATCACGGAGGATTGGAGAGGATGGAATTCAATCATGGTAAGATTCACAAAAGATACCCTCTATGATTTTTTGTTTATCTTGTTTTGTCGATGAACTCATTTGTTAACAGCTTATTCCCTTTTGTATAGGTAGCAAAGCGGCTAAAAGTTCTGCAACTTGAATATTTTGATTCTTTAAGATGTACTCTTTAATCTCTCGACTTTCACAGAATTGGAGATTCTAATCTTCAAAAATAGTAAAGACCTAAAGCAGGTCCACCCTTCTATTGGCGAAGTCAAGAGCCTCGTTCACTTGGACTTGAGTGGCTGTGGAAGTCTCAAGGAGCTACCAAGAGAAATGGGGAAATTAGGAGAATTAAAGTAACTTACTCTAGATTCTTTTGGAATATAGAGATTCCTAAGTTAATTGGTTCTCTGAGAAAGTTAGAGAAGCTGAGTGCTCGTCATTGTCAGTCATTGAGAGAAATCCCTAACTCAATTTTGGATTTACAGAATTTGCAATGTCTATACATTATGGATTCTCTAATTGAAAAGTTGCCCAATGTTATTATAAGGTTGGAAAAACCTAATCTCTCTGCCTTTACAAAGTTGGAGATTCTCAACTTGAGTTTATGTCAACAACTAAAGCAAATCCCCCTTGTATTGGAAAAGTGAAGAGCCTCATTCACTTGGATTTGAGCCGCTGTCAAAGTCTCAAGAATCTACCAAGAGAAATGGGCGAATTAGAAGAACTAAAAGAACTTATTTTAGATTATTCTGGAATTACAGAGATTCCTACGTCAATCGGTTCTCTGAGGAAGTTGGAGAAGCTGAGTTCTCATCGTTGTCAGTCATTGAGAGAAATCCCTAACTCAATTTGGGATTTACAGAATATGCAACGTCTATACATTACGAAGTCTCCAATTCAAAAGTTGCCCAATGTTATTATATGGTTGGAAAAACCTAATCTCTCAGCCTTTACAAAGTTAGAGATTCTCAACTTGAGTTTATGTCAAAAACTAAAGCAAATCCCCCTTCCTATTGGCAAAGTGAAGAGCCTCATTCACTTGGATTTGAGCCACCGTGAGAGTCTCAAGAATCTACCAAGAGAAGTGGGTGAATTAGAAGAACTAAAAGAACTTATTTTAGATTATTCTGGAATTATAGAGATTCCTACATCAATTGGCTCTATGCGGAAGCTGGAAAAATTGAGTGTTTGCAATTGTCCATCGTTAAGAGAAATCCCTAGCTCAATCGGGGATTTACCGTATTTGCAACATCTAGAAATTAGTTGGTCCATGATATCCAGCCTACCAGAAACCATCCAAAATCTTTCTTCTCTCCGACACCTTGAACTCTGGAATTGTAATCTCATATTGCTGCCAAAACTTCCTTGAAGCTTAAAATATCTGGGGGCTTCTTATCGAGGGCTCACGTTGCCAGAGATTTCTTACCTAATCCACCTAGAAAAACTTGATCTATTATGGAAGTCATCCACTTGAATACCTCTCGAAGCTTCGCTTAAGACCTTGAAACTTCGTGTTGCCTCAACTAATTTGTAGAGGCGACAAAGTGGCAATTATAAGGTACCTATTGATCAACTCATTTTTTGATAGCTTAGTCTCGTTTGTATGGTTGGTAATCAGTTATGTAAGGAAGCAAAGGGTGAGCAGCAACTGCCCTCCTTGGGGATTGACAGGGGAGGCCACTTGTTGAGCACACATAATTTGCTGGCACATGCGAAGCAGGGGAAACCGCAAGCGCGTGCAACGCACGTGCATGGTAACCGCATGCGTGCAGGGGGCATGCGCGGAGCGTGCGCGGCATGTGCCAGCTGATGTCATCATGACGTCAGCTAGCAGTTGCCCGCGCACGCGCCAGGCACATGCCAGGATAAGAAAAAAAATACATACAATAGTCCTAATTATAGCAGCTGTTATATCTTGACTCTTGAGGGCTGATGCGTCCTGTTTCATTTACGTTTTTGATATGATCAGTAAGTGAACTTTGCTCTGCAATAAAGAAAGCAAAAGATAGATAGATGTATACAGCTTGCTTGCTTGAAGGTGTTAACCTAATTCTTAGAAACTTATTTATCGCGTTGATTAGGCTGCTTGCTAGCCTCAACTTGTTTCTCTTTTGGATAAAATTCTCATAAGTGATTTCAATATCTTGGCTTGTGTGTGTATCTGGTTCCTGTTATAGGTGAAAAGTCATTTGTCCTCTTGGATGTGAAACCTTGGGACAATGAGACAGACATGAAGAAGCTGGAAGAGGCTGTTAGGAGTGTGGAGATGTCTGGGCTCTTCTGGGAGCTTGTAAGTTTTGACTGTCTCACTATATTGCCGGTATGACCATAATGCTTTGTCATTGAATGTCATGTTTATCCCCTTATGAGGATTTCTTCTTTTGCTTTCTTCCTTGCAGCAAAAATGGTTCCGGTGGGTTACGGGATTAAGAAGTTGTAGATCATGATGACCATTGTGGATGACCTTGTCTCAATGGACACCCTCATCGAGGAGCATCTTCAAGCTGAGCCTATCAATGAATACGTTCAGAGTTGTGGCATCGTCGCCTTCAACAAAATCTAAGAACAGTGCTCAAGAATTTACTAATTAGGCCCTGTTTGGTAACCATCCAAACAGTGCCTGATTCTGATTTTTTGTTCCCAGAATCAGTTTGGAAACAGAATCGCGTTTGGTAAATTTTTTGTCCAAAACTGATTCTAGGAACAAATTTACTCCTAGAATCAATTTTGGACAAGAATTCATAATCAAAAAAATTATGATTCTCCATCCGAGAATCAAAAAAGAGAATCAAAAGTGCCGAGCCTTATCTCCTCTCTACTCTCTCTCGTCCTCTCATCTCGACTCTGCTCGTTAGTCTCATTCTCTCCCTCCTCAAGAAAGGCGACGGCTACTCCTCCCTCCTCAAGAACGGCGACGGCTGCTCCTCTCTCCGCAAGAACGGCGACGGCGACTGCTGCTTCTTCATCATTGAAGGGCGTCGTTCAAGGTGAGTTCCCTTCTATGGTTGGTTCGGCGTCTGCGACAGGTGGCGCTCGCTCGGTGAGCGACCCCTCGGCCAGATCGGCGCGCCCGCGATTCGAGCCCAAGGTCGCTCGGCGAGCAAACCTTGGGCAAGCGACCCACGGGCCGACTCGGCGTCGCTTGCCCTCGCCGAGCAAGGCCGAGGGGTCGCTCGCCCCGACCCCACAGGGCCGATCGGCTTCTCTCGCCCTCGCCCCGAGGAGCCGGGCGAGGGCGAGCGACAACAGCTGGCCGAGGGCGCTCGCCGTCCGACCCCGGGCCAATTCGGCTTCGCTTGCCCTCGTCGAGCTGGCCGAGGGGTTGCTCGCCATCCGACCCTTGGGGCCGACTCGGCGGCGCCCTCGGCGAGCTGGCCGAGGGCGGCGGCTGGCGAGCTGGCCGAGGGGTCGGCCCGGCCTTTTTGTATTGTGCTGGATCTGTAATTTGTGTGCTGTGCTTGGTCGAATTTGAATCGGAAATTGTGATCTTTGACTTATAGTGCAAATCTTAGATCCGGAATGATGCTAACGATTAGGTGTATGGATGTATCATGTAAGCGAAGTGGAGGTCGGTAGTCCTTGTCTTTTAAGGTTGCGTAGAGCCGTGTCTATTATCTTGATTATTTTTCGCGCCCTGCATCGAGTTTATCTCCTCGATCCGGACAAAAACTGGGCATTGCATTGCCACTCGGGTTCACAAAGGGTTGTTCTTGGTGATCAGATCCCAATTTGATTAGGACGAGAGTAGATTTGGTTTTATAGAGTTTATGTGTTTGTTGGAGAGTCAAATTTGGGCTCTAGCTTTGTAGAGGTGAGGCAGTATGATGAAACAGAAGTTAATGAACGCGAAAATGGTTGATGGTCTTTTACGCATGGAAGTTGGAGTGAAATAGAATGGTTTCCTTGTTTCACGTGGATTCATTTTGATCTTGAGTTCCTGCATACCACTATTGCCGATTCTTTGCGCGGAGAGCTTATTCTTGTTTCGATGTCGTGCAGGGTTACGTCAAGACTTCCTTTTGAAGCCAGAGTTGCTTCGTGCTCACATGGACTCCGGTTTCGAGCACCCATCCGAAGGCAAACTTCATATTCATTGAAGTATTGCAAATCAAATGGCAATGGATTACAATATGCCGAGATTCAATAACTTTATGTTTACGACTTTTGTAATATTGTTATTAATTATTGACTTATCAAAGTCGATATTCAAAGTTGAACAATGGATTATGTTACTTCATTATTCATTTATGGATAAGTTGTAGTGTTGAGTTTCTCATCAAAGCCTTTTCTCTCTTTCAAAGAGTCATGTTGGTTTGAAGACTTTTATCTTCTTAAACGTTGGATGTTCGGTTTTGGGGAAGGGAATATATATATAGAGAGAGAGAGAAGTATCTTGGCTAAATTAAAATTAACATTCATTCATATTAAATTCAAAATGGATTAGATATTTAATCATATAAAAGTAAATATTAATTGAAAATGAGAAATCGCCCGATAAAAAAAAAAAACTCTTATTTAAATATAAATAATATTGAAATTCTAATAAGAAAACCAAATTTAAAATACCAACAATTTTTGTTTTTATTTTATCTAATTTTTTATTTCTATATTTTATTTTTATTACTTCCTATTATGAAATATATATTTTTTGTATATAGAATACATATTTAATTTTATATTATAATTTAGTATTTATATTTATTACATATTGTAGGGATATTAGTATAGTTTATACTATGGTTTATTATTTACTATATAATAAAAATTGATTAGTTAATATTTTTATTACTTAGTATAAAAATATAATTAATCGCTGAATGGTTTATGAAAATTCAATATCAAATTTATATTAATCTAAAAATGTAATTAAAAAAGAATCGGAATAGAAATTTTATATAGTTACCAAACGCGTTTCTATTCTTTTTTCTATTCCTTAATCAGAAATTTTATTCGTTCTGCAAACGTGTTTTTTACTGAGAATCCTTTCCGGAAACAGACGAAATAATCATTTCGATCGGAATTAGTTCAGAATGTAATCGTTACCAAACGCGCCCTTAATTTCCATCCCGTTTGATCCTATTGTGGCCATGGCATAATACTATCACATGATTTATCTGGGTGCGGCTAACTTTGCAGACGAACTTCAAATTCCATTATAGAGACCTGTCAAAATGAAGACAAGGGATTTTGCAAAGGAAGAATTGGCAACGGCTTAGGCACATCTGGCGTGCCAACTTTGAAGAGGCTCGTGGGCCAACTGGCATTCCTGACAAGTTTTGATGCTTTGACGATCCAAACACTTGATCTGGTCTCAAGAGAACAGACTTGAACGATTGTAAATGTAATTTTTTCAATTGAATATGCTTTTTGTATGCTCATTAGATCCTACATCTCTGTTTTTGAAATATGAACGTGCTGATTTTTTTCTTCTGTATGTTGCCCCAATGCAGAGTTGATTGATGCAATTGCGTACTAATGGTTTCACTCTTGAACTCGATGAGGCTTTGCAGAGGGAGGTATGCATTGCCAATTGTACCATGACTATGAAATATAAAATTTGAGCAATGGAATTTCACCTGAAAATTAGTTTACAAGGATGCATGATGAATATAAATATCAAAATAAAGAGCAAAAATAGTTGGAAAATGCTAGTCTCGGTTAGGTAGTTGCATCTTAAGCAATACTTTTCGTTGAATTTCACTTGGTTCACGTTCGTCTGGTTTAGATAAATATAAATGTATGAGCGGTGACACAAGCTGAGGATGGCATAGGGTGCGGATTCTCCATGATCGGTGGGGCCCCGCATCATTTGGGGCGGATTTACACCACTAGAGTGGGGCGCCAGGCGCCAGCCCCAATTACAGGCGCCAGGCACCAGCCCCAGTTACACCCGCTCATTCCACCCCTACTAATTACAAGTAATCTTAATAATTACCGATTTATTTAATCTTTGAAAATACTGGATTAATGCATGCGACCCGTTGAATCATGTGAGCCTCAGTGAATTCCACACGATCAAATAGGTGGATTGTGTGCATTGGGTGTATATGCACATGCAATTGATAATTTTCCAAAAAAATGAAAATGACTTAGTGGTAGGTGGGACATGTTTTAAATTAAGACAAAACCGCGTAAGTTCGTCTAGAACAAAACCACAATTTATCAAGTTTATTAAACAATGCCAAATGAATAGTTCTATGCTTTAATCGATATTCACTTTATTTCATGTAATTTTCACTTCAATAACATTTTAGGTATTCTTATTCTATTCATTTCATATTATCTCATACATGAAATCAAATAATGTAACATATATTATATTTATTTTAAATTGAATATCACCATAAAATGTTATCTCTATTCTGCGATCCGCCACGCACTCGCCAATCTGAAGCTAATAGGGATGCTGTGTTGTGAGTGTTGACACTTAAATTTTGATTAAATATTTAGGATTAAAATTACATAAAAATTAGGAACCAATCTAGCCCTAACAAAAAAAAAGATTTTTCACATTACCTAGATATTAATATCATTTGCATCTATGAAGTTGAATTTTCTATTTTCTTTTCCCTTGTTTTACCATATTTTCGGATAAATAATTTTTTTTAAAGGAGAGAAATGACTTGGGGCTGGGCCTGACCCTAGTCCCTTTTCCTTTTATGCGCAGGCCCAGGGCCAAGCCCTTTCCGGCCCGGCCCACCTCTCTCCTCCTTTCTTCTTCTTCTTCCTTCCTCCTTCCCCCTCCGCCTCTGCAACTCGCGCGAAGATGACGACGCGCACGAGGACGACTTACGGCGGAGTAGGCGCGTGACGGATGGGACAGCTCGCAGGCGTCATCAATGCCGTCGAGCTAAGAAGCAGAGCAGGGCTAATCCTGCTGCGGAATGGACGGCCGAGAGCATACCGGTTCGGCGGAGATGAGGCACGGTCGGCGCGCCAAGGACCGGCGGCCGAAGCCTCCGTCGACCGGCCTCCTCGGCCTATAAAAAGGGCGTCCGCGAGCCCGCCAGAGGGAGTAGGCCAGCAAGCTCAGAAGACCCCACCGAGAGACCAGTGGGGCGTCCGGAGTGCGAGCAAGCCGGAGAGCAGAGAGAGGTCGGGGCCAGATCCAAGCAGAGGATGGCTGAAACCACGGCCGCGCCTGGTTTCAAGCGCCGAAGCTCCGGCAGGCCTCGGTCCTTTTTGTGCCTCGCTTTGGTCGGGCCAGGCCGGAGCTCGCGGTCGTCCGGCGCACAAGCTCCGGCCGCAACGATGCCGCCCTTCGCTGCCGTGGCGCCCCAGACAAGCCACGCAGTCCACCGCTGCTCGCCGCTTCGCCGACCCGCCGCCATCCCTACTGTTGCTGCCGCCTCGCCATCGCATCCGCCGGTCCCTCAACGCGAGCTGCTGCAGATCCGTCGTGCGCAGCCGCGGCGACCGGTGCCGCTCGCCTCAGTTGGCTTTGCGGAGCTGTCGATCGGGTCGGGTGCGGGGCTTAGCCGGGTAGGGTTCCGGTCGGTTTGGGCGGGACGTTCGTGGGCCGGCTTGGTCTAGGTTTTAGGTTTAATTTGGTGCATGGACTACGGGCTGGGTTCTTTTTATTAAAAATATAATCGGACTGGGCCCACTCGCTGAGCTCAGTCCGGCTTCTTGCGCCTGGACCAAGAGGGCCCGGGCTGGCTTCAACCCGGGTCGGATGCGAAGATCCGACCCCGTTCCCTTTATAATTTAATAATATGTTATTTTTATAATAAAAATAAAAAATCAGAAAAATAAAAAATATTTATATTTTCAGAAAAATCGAAAATCCCAGAAATAACTTTTATCTTCCGAAAAAATAAAAAATAAAAAAGGTCTTTTTAGTGTTTTTAAAAAATGTGTGAAAATGCATAAAAGAAAAAAAAAAATCATGTTTAAATTCTTCTAAGCAAATATCGATTTATTCCAATTGCGTCATTATGATGCATGGATTTCTATTCCTTATAATGCATGGAAATCCATATTCCTGTAATTAATAAAATCCTAAAACTCATTATTAGTATAAAATGCTATATAAATGTTTTACTTGATGTCTAAACAAAGTTAGGTGTCGGAAAGACATTAGTGATTAATTAGTATAATCAAGTCTCGATCATAGTTTCTTTTCGATCGTGTAAAAATGAGATATTTCTCATAATATTTTACTTGAATTTCTAATTAACTCGTCTCAAATTGATTAATGGCTAATCTGATTTAAAATTGACTTGCAGATTAAAAAGTTAAATCATAAGTCATGAATTGGTGGCTTGGGAGAGTCCAAGTTAAGCCTAACACTTGATGAGCCATTAGCCTCCATGCGCCCTGCATGTAAGAGGGTGTCGAAAGGGAGGTCGCAATAGTGAGACTTGCATCCCAAGGTCATCCCCATGAAAGGCTATAATTCAACGGATAGAAACTAACAAGAGTAAAAAATATTAAGTCAAATGTAATCTACAAAGTGCGGTGGAGCACACAACACAACGCATGGAATCGCTAGCTCCATATGTTCAAAAATCAAGAAGCGAGTTGGTACGGCAATAACCGCCCTACTTAGGAGGAAGCAAGTTATTTACATGATTACTCTTGAAAAGTAAGTTGTTTATTTAGTCACCTTCCATTAAGACAAAGATTCGAATGAAGCTTGACTTCATGAACAAAATGCCATCTGGCAGGTCAAACAGCAACAAGCAGGTTTGACCTTTCTTTATGCCGGTGGAAGATTGACATGAGGAGGTGAACTAACTAAAGAACCAATCAAGACATCATCTTCTAATTATTTCCCAACCGTGCCCAACGGCAAGTCACCAACTTATCATCACAACCCTAATTCTACCCGACATTTCTTGCTATATAAACTCCAATCCCCTTCCTCTCAGCTCATCAATTTCAAGTCCCTGAGCTTATCACAACATAACATCCATTGCCCACTTTACCAATATGGCTCATTCCTCAAAAAGCTTTGTCCTCTTCATTGCCGTAATTTTCTAGCATGAATATGAGCTTCGAGCTCGTCATCTGCTACAAGCAACCATTCCATCTATACCGACTCTTCCCACCATACCAACTATACCAAAACCAGGGTCTCTACCTCCTTTGCCTGCCATGGCAACATTGCCCAAAGTCACCATGCCGCCCATGCCCACCATCCCAACGACCCTACCTCAACCCACATTGCCGACGCTGCCTGCAACCCAGCCAACATTGCCCAAGACTACTTTGCCACCACTTCCGAGCTTACCGGCCATGCCGACCAACTTGCCGCCGATGCCAAGCATCCCTACTTCTCTCCCTAAAATCCCCTCTATTCCTTTCCTCACCCCACCTCCAGCCACAAGCCCCTGAAGATTTTAGTACCATTGATCTATCGTTTGTCTCAACGTATCTTTAATTAGAATTTATCAGAACGTTTGTTTATTATGAGATGTCTCTTGGGATTCTATTTGTTTATGTTTGTTTCCATGTATCTTCGTACCTCTATGATATGTATTGATCACACATTACTTTGCTTACGTTTTATCATGTTCTTTTCGTTGCTGCCACAGCTCATTATCACGTCTAGAATATGCAATTGATCTAATTTCAATTGAAAACATGAGCAGTCCATAATTATAAATTACAGATAAATGTCTTTTAAGTGACAAGTTCATGAATTGTATTTATTAGGAAAAAAGATTTAGAAGTGCACTTTGAATGTCGTTCCAGACAAAAAAGTTGTTTGGAGCCTCAAAATTGACTGTCTTGACGTGCTTCTAAAATGAGCACTTGGCACATCAATACGATCACCGAACATTAGCTCCCAGTCCAATTTTGAGCTCTCCTGAAGGTCAAAATATCGACTACCCTAAAGAATATATAAGCGTATGACCTTTCGCAACACACATGAAAGGGTGTCAAGGCGTTCTTGATTCAACATATGTGGTTCTAGAATGCCATCTTTGCTACAACAAAGAACCCGTTTGCATAAACGGCACAAGCTAGAACTATCTCCTTAATGGCTCTTATGAATCCTGCACAAATAGCTAAGATCAGAAGTTTCTCAAGAAAAGTTCCACATAATCATAAGACAATTGTTTTCCACGACAAACTTGTAATGTGAATGAATCAGTAAATTGCATGAACAAAATTATGTAGTTACAAGAACCGGTAGAATAGAAATTTTTTCTTTTCTCATACCATGTTTACTTCAACATATATAAAAAGAATAAAAGAAATACAAAGAGGACAGTACAAAAAGCAAACGAATAAAACCGATCTTATAAATATTTACCTTGTCCAGCCATTTGCTTGGCCTGCATTATGTAGGCCTAAGATGGCTAAGACCCAGCTTCCTTGCACAGTTGTCTTGGTTCTTGCTGTTGTACTCCGGCTCATTGTCATCTAAATCTTGATCACAGTCCACAAATTGATTGCTCGAGTTATCCTCATCACCCGAATGGGCAGAGCCGCTTTCCCTGCTTGGATCATCATCTCCAAACCTGTCTTGCTCTCTACAGCAAGCCCTTTCGCAGCGATAGCCATTGGAACCTGTTTTTGCTCTCTACCTCCGTCCCTCTCATCACTAAAACTTGATCCAGCTCCTCTAGTCTTCACACCATTGGCCCCATTCAACCATCCATTAGAAGTCTCAAGCCAAAACTTGACCATGTCAACAAAAGAACCAATGAAAAAGATCGAACCAAAAATGTACACCCTTCCGTTCATCTCGTTGATGTCAGGGATATTCAAAGTAACGAAGTTGTTGCGTTCCCTGTTTGGATCAATCTGCGAAACCTATTTTTCCTTTTGCCATGGAGATAATATCAATGGCTGTTTTCAGTAACACGACCAGAAACTTAAATAACAACCAAATTGACTCACAAAACGTAACAGTGAAGTCATATTGCAAAACCTATAATTTTGGTTGGATCAATCTGCAAAACCTATTTTTTCTTTTGAACATGGAGATAATATCAATGTCTGTTTTCAGTAACACAACCTGAAACTTGAATAACAACCAAATTGCACTGTAGATCCAAACATGTTGCGGACATACACTGAGGTATCCTCTTCGTCAGATTGTCTTCTTCTTCTTTTGAAGTCCGCGCGGCCTTTTCGTTTATTACCACTCATCTACTGAATTTCCAACTGAAACAAGTAAGATGCATGGCCCAACAAATTTTAGAAAGAATACATGAAATCTTAATTATCATCAATAAACTTAATTAGAATTATCAGATGTGAATAAATAATCCATATATTCATCATCCTTGGCAAAGCAAAACCTAAGCACGTATTTTTTTCCACAAAATTTTTGGGGATCATGGTCTACTTTTATTGTTGTTTTTTAATTTCATTTTATTCTATTGATTCATTTGTAAAATAGTCCTAACCAAAGGTGTAACACTGAAACTCTTTCAAAAGCTAATAAGCGCATGCAATGCGAATAACCGGCCCAACAATCATGACATTTACTCTTTTTATTATTTTATTTTATTTTTTGCGATAAGAAGTAAAAACAATTTGCCAGCGAGTGATTCATCCCTTCTGCTTAAAAGAGGACGGAGAAGTGCTGCGTCATTCCTTTCATTCTTTCATTTCCATCGAAACCAATCAATTCCCGTGCAATCATGACATTTATTCTTTTAATAATAATAATAATAATAATAATAATAATAATAATAATAATAATAATAATAATAATAATAATATTTTGATGATAATCATGACATTTATTATTATTATTATACGAAAAGAAGTAAAAACCACAATTGTTTCAGTAAAGTCTCTCTTCTTCTCCTTCTTTATTTTGCGAGAAGAAGTAAAAACCACAATGACAATATTTTCTTTTACTCTTCATGCTTAGTTTAACCTTTCTTACTTGCTACTAAACGTGAACATATTTAGTTTGAACTCAAGAGTTATTATTGTATAGGATGTAAGATTTTATAGGATTACTATCCATTATTCTAAAAAATTCAAGTTATTAAATAAATGCACAGTTTAATTTGAATATTCTATAAGTAATAACTCGGGCAAGTAACAAGCCTCTAATTCGTGGTGCTCAGGCTTGGGCTTGGGCTTACTTCTACATTCCAAGGTGCACAGCGGAGACGCTTTGATGGCCATCGCGCTCATACTATCGGTCGCGAGTCCGCACTTCATCAATTTCATCGAGCTTGTTTTGCGACTTGTGGGGATGTGTCGCGGACCTGGACTCCCGCTAGTCTGAAAAGAAAGCCACAGGGAATCGGTCGGAGCAGCTTGTCCAGTTGGTTGGTCTCCAAAAAAAGAAAAAGAAAACCAGAAGCAAAAAGCAAAGGAGGAGAATGGCACTTGGAGTAAAGCCCACTGGAGACGCTGCGAGTACGCCAGTCTTCCATGATGCATTTTCTTTTGTTCCCAAGTGTTATCATTACGATTTCCGTGACGTTGGCTAGTTGTCCCCGGCAGAGCGTATTCAAGTCTGAGGCCTTTCTTTACCAAGCTTGTGCAGCTGGTCTTCTTTGGTGCGTTATATTATGCACTGAGACTAAGTCTATTTTGGGTTTAGACCAACTTGTTTGTGTTGGTTTTTTGAAGTGTTTCAAAATTTCATGTGCTGTATCGATAGTAATTGAGGTTACTCGAGATTATTGCTTTAGTCTATTGAGTTTCACTAGTTCAAAAAGCAAATCATGGCGAATCTGTTCTGTTTTGTTGGAATAGACGTGCATTAGATTGAGGATTTTATTGAGGATCCTAAGTTTGATCTATAGTGAATACTTAATATCAGTTTATAACATAAAAAAGAACTCGAAGATTGACTACCGATTCAAGAGAAAAAGGAAAAAAAAAAAAGGAAAGATGAATGGTACTTGCGATCGTCATGGGAGTATTACAGTTGTCCGCTAAATTCATGGTTTTTCACACTACTTTTATGTCTCAACCTTTTGTGAAGTGATTTGGCCTCACTTTGACCTATCTTGACCAAGGTTGCCCCATGTTGATCTAGGTTGAGCAAAATTGACCAAGATTGGCTAAGGTGATCAAGATTTACTGCAATCCAAGATATGATCAAAATTGATCAAGATAAAGGATCCTAGTTGAAATTGGATCGTCTCTATCTCATCCTAATCTCATGCATCTAATCCAATCTGGCTCTCATCTCTCATCTCGTATACATGCACACGGATCACTCTTATCACACAATCCCGTGGGTTGGAGTTCACGGGCACAAAAAAAAAAATCGCAGGATCAATGAACAATGGGAAAGAGATCAGAATCGCTCGACAAAAGTTAAAATCGGAATAGGAGAAGATTCTGGCGTGCTCAAACCGAAAAGCAATTCGGTGAGTTTTCAAAAAGCAAGAAGATCACCACCATTCAGATTTAGAGAAGATAAAAAACAAAAGAGCGATGAGGAAGATAATAAAATTGCAGAAGATTCGGTCGAATATGGGGAGATTGAAGTGACAAGGACCAACCAGGCAGGGTTTTTCTGCCTTTCACGATCAGCAATGGGGCCAAAAAAGAGACGTTCTTGTTTTTGGTCGGAGGATGTTCCTGGTCGGTTACCATGGTTAGGGTAGAGCTAACTCTCGTTGAGAGAGAACGAATTGATGGACCGAGAGAGCAAGAGAATTTACATTTTCGTCTCTCATTTTTCTAATTTCTAACTAGAATTTTCTTTATTTAACGACTTACAAAATTACCCGTCGTTTCTATATTTTTTTCTTTTTGATTGATTACAGATATTTGGTACGAGATTTTATGAATATCAATAATTAACGCTCGATGAAGATAAAAATAAGGTATATGCATATGCTTTTTAGTATATGTTTACATTGAACCTCGGATTAAATGAATGGTTGGAGCAAATATGGAGAAATTCTTAAATGATTTAGGTACATGCAAGTTCAAGCATTTGAAACATTGATGTTGATGGATCTCACATCTAGTCCGCATCATCTAAGGTGGGAATGCACTGGATTCATATGCATTTAGGAAACATATGGATATCACCATTTTAACTTAAGTTAATTTTACAAATGCAGGTGAAAGTTTCATCCAATCAAGAAAGTGCACACATCCAAAAGGCAAGTCCCTTGGAAAGATAATAATGTGCATAGCACCGCTCCAAGTCATTACTTTTAATATTAGATTAATCAATAGACACCCACCTGGAAAGACTTGTTCATTAAAAAAAACTTCGCACTTGGAATTGTTCAGAAAGCATATGCTCTCCAATCAACCCTTTCATTTGTTTATCTTTAAGCCTTTTGTGCAGCAAGAAGGCATCCTCTAATCCAATCTACCTCTCATCTCTCATCTCCCGTACATGCACACGGATCACTCTTATCTCACATTCTCACCCACGCACACGCGGGTTGGAGTTCACGGGCACACAGAAAGAACACACGGAGGATCAATGAACAAGGGGAAGAAAGATCAGAACCGCTCGACAAAAGTTAAAATCGGAATAGGAGAAGATTCTCCCGTGCTCAAACCGAAAAGGAATTCGGTGAGTCTTCAAAAAGCAAGAAGATCTTTTTTTTTTTTTTGGGTCAGCAAAAGCAAGAATTTCACTACCGTTCAGATTTAGAGGAGGTAAAAAGCAAAAGAGCGATGAGGAAGATAATGGGAATTACGGAAGATTCGGTCAAAGATGGGGAGCTGCAAGTGACAAGGACCAACCATGAAGGGTTTTTCTGCCCTTCACGATCAGCAATGGGGCCAGGAAAGAGACGTTTTTGTTTTTGGTCGGAGCCAGGAAAGAGACATGGGCGACACATTTATCGAGGATGTTCTTAGTCGGTTACCACGGTTAGGGGAGAGCTAACTCTCGCTGAGAGTGAGCGAATTGGGGGACTGACAGAGGGAGAGAGAGTGAGTTTACATTTTCGTCTCTCATGTTTCTAATTTCTTTATCGAAATTTTATATGTAATGACTTACAAATTTACCTGCTGTTTCCATTAATTTTTCTTCTTGTTGATTGAGTACAGATATTTGGTACTAGATTTTATGAATAACAGTAATCCAAGCTCGATGAAAGCAGAAATAAGGTATATGCATGCAGTTTCATATCGATGCTTATATTGAACCAATGATCAAAGGCACAATTGGAGCAAATGGAGAAATTCTTAGATGATTTAGGTACGTGTAAGTCCAATCATTTGAAGCCTTGATATTGATCAGTCTCACGTCAGGTTCACATAATCTAAGTTTGGATGCATTAGATTCATATTAATTTGGGAATATCTCATAAAATATGAATATCACCATTTTAACTTAATTTTATTTCATCGAATTAAGAAAGTGCACAAGGCAAGTCATCATGGAAAGAGAATAATGTGCATAGCACTGATCCAAGTCATTACACATTTACTATTAGATTAATCAATAGACACCCGCCTAGAAAGACTCGACCCTTTCATTTGTTTATCTTAATCTAATTTTGCAGCAAGAAGGTATCCTCTCTTCAGTTTTGCCTATCAAACTACCAAGGAGAAAGGGCAAAGTCTGAGCCAGGCAAACAAAGCAGTGCTTATTGCAGAAGAAAAACCAATTTTAATTCAAAAATTAATGCCAATTAAGATGCCGTTTGGCTTTGACCAAGATTGACCGAGGTACAGCATTCGATCAAAGATTTGTCGAGAAAAGGAAGACTAATTGGAATAAGATTATCTCTATCTCATCTTAATCTCACGTATCTAATTTAACCTACCTCTCATCTCCCGTGCATGCAGATGGGTCTCTCCTATCTCCCATTCTCATCCAAGCACATGGGTTGGAGTTTTTTTCCTTTTTGTTAATTTGTTCTACTCTATTCTTATTATAACGCGGATTTTTGCCCTATCTCATTGTACAAACAAGAATTAAAATTCACATTTAAAATCAAATCATTCCATTTTAACCTATGAGAATATGAAAATTCGAATCCCCCGCTCTCTCCTCCATATTAAAATGATGGTTAGCAGAGCAAATCTTAGTGGTTGGCGGGTTGGAATTCACGGGCACACAAAAAGAACACACGGAGGATCGACGAACAAGGGGAAAAAGATCAGAATCGCCCGACAAAACTTAAAATCGGAATAGGAGAAGATTCTCGCGTGCGCAAACCGAAAAGCAATTCGGTGAGTTTTCAAAAAGCAAGAAGATCACCGCCGTTCAGATTTAGAGAAGATAAAAAGCAAAAGAGCGATGACGAAGATAATGAAAATTGCAGAAGATTCGGTCAAGGATGGGGAGCTCGAAGTGACAAGGACCAACCAAGAAGGGTTTTTCTGCCTTTCACGATCAGCAATGGGGCCAGAAAAGAGACGTTTTTGTTTTTGGTCGGAGCCAAGAAAGAGACATGGGTGGTGACACATTTCGTCGAGGATGTTCTTAGTCGGTTACCACGGTTAGGGTAGAGCTAACTCTAGTTGAGGGAGAGCGAACTGGCGAAAATGCTTCCAGAGAGAGAGTTTACCTTTTCATCTCTCATGTTTCTAATTAACTGCATACAAATTTAATTGTCGTTTCTATTAAATTTTATTTCTTTGGATTGATCGTGTATATTTTGGCACCAGATTTTATGAATATTAACAATAATTTCAAATAGATGCTTATATTGAATCACTAATCAAAGGTATGATTGATGTAAATATATAGAAATTTTTATATCATCTAGTTACATCTGAGCCAAACGTATTTAAATCTTTGATATTAATGGATCTCACATCGTATAAATTATGCATTCAACGATCAAAGGTATGCTTATTTTGACCAATATGCATTCAATAATGTCTCATAAAATATAGGCATCATTATTTTCACTTTACTTAATTTTATATATGACAATTGTCTATAATTTGTGATTTACTGGTCAAAGACACGATTGTTGGAAAATTTATCCAATTAGAAAAGTGCACGTATCTAAAAGCTGAGGCCCATTGGAATAAGAAAACGTGCAACGCACTGCTCCAAGTCAATAACTTTTAATATTAAATTAATCAATAGACACCCGCTTAGGTAAACTTGATCGTTAAACGTTTTGTATTCGGAATCGTTCATAAAGCAAATGCTCTCTCCACCCAAAAAGCATATGCTCTCCATCCGACCCTTTTCATTTGTTTGTCTTGATCATTTTGTGCAGCAGGAAGGTATTCTCCCTTCACTTTTGCTTATCAGACTTCCATGGAGAAAGGGCAAAGCCTGAGCAAGGCAAACAAAGCAATGCTTGTTGCGGAAGAAAAAGAGAGCACTGGGGGAGCATCCTCTCCTTCATCCTTCCCTCCGAAAATCTCTGAAGGAGATAGCAATGAATACGATGTATTCTTGAGCTTTAATGGCTCAGATACCCGAAAAGAATTTACTGATCACCTTTATCACAGACTAGACATTGCAGGAATCCGCGTGTTTAGGGACTGTAATAGCATCCGAATTGGTGAGGAATTTAGTCCAGTGCTTTTCAATGCCATCACAAATTCTAAGATTTCTATCCCTATTATCTCTGGACATTATGCTTCAAGCAAATGGTGCCTTCGTGAGCTTATTCACATCATGGATTGCAAGAAGAGCAATTCACATAAAGTTTTGCCCATTTTTTACAAAGTGGACCCATCGGATGTGCGGCATCTGAAAAGAAATTTTGGGGAGGCCTTCCATTCGCATAAGCATCGTTTTGATGAGAAAGATATTGAGGAAGGGCGACAAGCACTTAAAGATGTGAGTAACTTACATGGATGGAAATCCGATGAATTTGCTAGCGGGTACTTCTCTCCCACTTTATTATTATTATTTTTTTGATGAGTAAGTTTTCTTATTCATGCAATAGCGATGAAATATGGAGAACTACTTCCACTATATGCTCACAAGGAAACCCTCAAAATATCCCGATGGACAACCATAGTATGCCCGAACACAACAAAAACTAGTACTCCCCCAAAATGTCCCCCGGAAGCTAAATCAGCAACTGCTAAAACCAAATATCCCATGGCGCCTTATAATTTTACAATTGTCTCCCCCGCAGACAAAGAAAGGACAACCCGTCTGGCCAATACTATCGATCACTAAAAAAAACTACACCGACAAACGATATCAATGCTTAATCTTCTAGATCTTGAACGCCACCGAATAAAACCTCCAACGGGGATTGGCTGAGTTGATAAGGATCAGATTTGCTTGGACCATCTCCAGGTTCATAGTCTCTCATTGTTTTTGTTGCTTGACAGGCATGAGGGAGAATTGATTGAACGTGTTGTCGAAACTGTTCTGGGAGAGTTACGAAAAGATTTTCCTCTACTTGTTCCGAAGGAACTAGTTGGACTTGATGATCAACTGAAGAAGATTATAAGTCGCATAGGTAGTCCTTCCATCAATGCTCGAATGATTGGAATTTATGGCATGGGTGGGATAGGCAAGACAACTCTTGCCAAGTGCATCTACAATCAACTCTTGAATAAATTTGATCATGTCTGCTTCCTTCCAGATATTCGAGAAACGACCAAGCACCATGGTATTAAGTATCTACAGAGTCAACTAATATCTGAGATACTACAAGAAAAAAATGAAGTGTCTACAGTTGATTTAGGAATTAACTTAATCAAATCTAGATTCACAAGGAAAAAGGTTCTCATTCTTTTGGATGATATAGATTGCAAGGATCAGCTAGATGCTTTGGCTGGAGGAGGTTACTGGTTTGCTTCAGGAAGTATTATAATTGTTACAACTAGAAATAAAGATGTTCTTGATCAATCTGAATTCGAGGTAGACTACGAGCATGAAATGAGTGGGATAAATGAGGCACATTCTTTCATTTTATTTAATAGACATGCATTTCGAATGGAACATCCTTCAAGTGACTTTGCAATTATATCTCGTCAGATCATATCCACTATGGGTGGGCTTCCCTTGGCACTTAAGGTTATAGGTTCATACTTGTATAAAAAAACATATCCTAAGGTTTGGGATGATGTACTGAAACAATTAAAAAAACAACCACATAAAGATGTCCAAAAGATATTGAAGATAAGTTATGATGCATTAGACAACGAACATAAAGAGGTTTTCCTTGATATTGCCTGTTTCTTTATTGGTGAAAAGATTGAATTTGCCATGTACATGTGGGACGATTGTGAGTTTTATCCAAGTCAAGGAATTGACGAGTTGAAGTCGAGGTGCTTAATAAAAATTGAAGATGATGGTACTTTAAGCATGCATGATCAACTGAGAGATCTTGGAAGGAGCATTATTCGCCAAGAACCATCGCTTGAGAAACGTAGTAGACTATGGGTGAGAGAGGAAGCCTCCGAGGTACTAGAGAAAGAAAAGGTACCGTCTGCGACTCCTTTTTCTTTCCTCTCCCTCATATTTTCTTACATTTAACATGATTATTCAAATTTTTTTAACTAGTATGAATACATGCTCCTATTTTTTTTTTTTGGAAAAAATATAATTAAACATCCATTCGTGTCCATCGTATATTAATTGGAACAGCTAATAGGACTATAAGCACTCCAATGATTAAGGAGTTACATTATTTAGTTCAAGTTCATTGACATAAATTACATCCGTCAAAGTTTAATTTACAAATAATTTACTACGATTCTACAGGAAAAACCCGTTCACTAAAAGCATGTAGCTTTCATATCTAGTTGAAAATATCGACAATCTTTAAGACCGCAATAATAAATAGATAATGCGTGCTGATTATAATGACTAATAATTAAGCACAACAGTGACATTTAAAAAAAAAAAAAAAAAAGATCTTACGCTTATCACGTGTGCTTGCTTTCAAGTACAGTTGAAGGTATTGTGGTGCTCCTATAATTTATAAACCAATGTTTGATATGTTTTTTTCTCCATTTTGATTTTGTAGATACCCGCCCTTCTACTAGTTATATCTATTCTTTCTCGTTCTTCTTTTCTCTTAGTAGATACGATAGCAAAAATCTTCTGATGAATTATATTAGTATAATCTTACTATTTTTTTAAGGTTCTATTACGTTAACCTTGTTCATCTCATGGATTAGGTTAGATGTTATGATAAAGAGCGGCTTTTCTTATTTTTGTTTGTTTGTTTATTTCATTGCTGTTGTCTTTTCCTTGTCACTTTTCTTAAGAACATTTCTTTCTACTTCAGGTTGTTTTATATTATTTGTAGTTTTTGGGACAATGTCCTTTTGTGCTAAGAACGGCTCCACAAACTCGACTATTTAGAGGAGATGCCGTGCTTATTATTTTACAGATACCTTTTCAATTATCATTCATAATTTTCAGCATGAATCAAATCTTTTAACTGGGATAATTTTTTACTTAAATTGTCAACGTTCATGTCATTTCATTTTATTTTATTAGGGAAGCCTCATAGGTTCATGACTGAACAATGGCGAGGAATTAACCTCTACCAATTAACTAATAGGTGTTTGGCAAAGGAAAAAGCTTTATCTTCTTGATTTAATTTGTGATAGTTCGTTTACATGATTCAATATCAAGCTTTGTTGTTAAATAGAATGAAAAAAATAAAAATCAAATCTGTTTGAACAGAGATCAATGTTGAAATATGCCTATTAATTTAGGAAAAAAATTGAATGATCGTGAGATTGTGAGATTAATATTTGATTAATATAAAAATTAATCAAATTCTAAAATTTGCATTGCTAACGAATGTCATCACGTTACTCTTTAAACATTCTTGCGAGTTTCTGTTTTCGAACCAATGTTTAAACACTTCACGAGAGTAGTAAATGAATTGAAAAGGGGTGCTTCCTTAGCTACTTAACAGGTGATCCATGGGCATTCTTTGGCAAAATCTTTTAAAAATTTATGAAAAATTTGTATAAAAATCTACAAGTCAACATACGTATGTTTCAACACGTTTCTTGCATTTCGCCTCGGATAAAAGTTAAAGTGCACACGCTACAGAATTTAAGAAAAGCAAAAGGTAAAACAATGAGATGTGTTTGTCTTAAAATTTTTTAGGCAAATAAGTATTTTTCTTTGTATTTTCATGTCAAAATTTTAATATATTATTCAAATTCGAAAAGATCATAAAAAATTTAAATGTGAGTTTACATGTCAACATTTATATACAGTGAGGGCAAAAAGATGACAAATTAGCGAGTCCAAGATTTAAGAAAGCAAAAACTACAAATTATAAGTCAATTCAAACACTCATTTGATTGATTTGATATATAGGGAACTGAAATGATCCACGCAATTCGTCTCAACTGGTCCCGGGACTGGTACAATAGAGACCATCAACAGGCATACACCGATGAACAGTTTAAAAAGTTACCGAGGTTAAGGTTCCTTCAACTGAAGTGGGCGGCTTTGAATGGAGACTTTAACGAATTGTTTTCTGAATTAAGATGGCTTCAATGGTTTAACCTTGAACCCAATCCGTCTTTTGCGGCAACCAATTTGCTTCTACCGAAATTAGTGGTGCTATCGTTGTCCAGCAGCCAGATCACAGAGCATTGGGGAGGATGGAGTTCGATTGTGGTAAGACACAAAAGAGACATCCTCTTTGAGTTTCTGTTCATTTTGATTTGTCCATCAATTCATTTTTTGACGGCTCATTCTCATTTGTGTAGGTGCCAAAGCGACTGAAGGTTCTCGAACTTACATGTTGCAAACATTTAAGATGTACTCCTGAGCTCTCGGCTTTCACAAAGTTGGAGATTCTCAGCTTAAAAGAATGTTCCGGACTCAAGCAAGTTCACCCTTCTATTGGCAAAGTCAAGAGCCTTCTTTCCTTGAACTTGAGTGGCTGTCAGAGTCTTAAGGAGCTACCCGGAGAAGTGGGCACATTGAGAGAACTAAAAGAACTTATTTTAGATTATTCTGGTATCAAAGAGATTCCTACGTCAATTGGTTCTATGGAGAAGTTGGAGAAACTAAGTGTCCGGTCTTGTCAGTCATTGACAGAAATCCCTGGCTCAATGGGCACATTGAGAGAACTAAAAGAACTTATTTTAGATTATTCTGGGATCAAAGAGATTCCTACGTCAATTGGTTCTATGGAGAAGTTGGAGAAACTAAGTGTCCGGTCTTGTTGGTCATTGACAGAAATCCCTGGCTCAGTGGGGGATTTACCTAATTTGCAACATCTAAACATTAGTGGAACTACTATATCTGTTTTGCCAGAAAGTATCAAGAATCTTTCTTCTCTCCAACACCTCAACCAAAGAGGCGGTAAAGAACTCCGATCGCTGCCAGAGCTTCCTTCCGACTTAACACATTTGGAGCTCTCTTTTCAAAGTCCCAAGTTGCCACAGTTTTCTCGCCTAAACCACATGGAAGAACTTAACATTTCATGGACTCGATCTACTTAAATATATCTTGGAGCTTCCTTCATGACCCTTGAAACTTTGTGCCTCATCTCATTTGTATAGGGGCCAAGGCAACAATTATAAAATATTTCCATTAACTCATTTTTTGATTGCTTATTCTCCTTTGTATATGCAGCAACTAGTTCTCTGAGGAAGTTGGAGAAACTGAGTAACTGAGTGCTCAATCTTGTTGGTCATTGAGATCAATCCATTGATCAATTGGGGATTTACATAATTAGCAACATCCGGACATTTTGAATTCCTTTTCTCAGCTCTTGTACATGTCAAATTTGAGTAATGGCAGATATCCCAATTAAAACAAATACCTTTGGATTCTCCACGATGATTGAAAACCCTATAAAGTTTCTTATTGTTTCCTTGAGCATGAATTCCCAATAATAATGAGAAACGGAGCTAACTTGATAATCAAGCAGGGTAAACTAGTGCTGCTTTTGTGATGAGTCTGGTTGGTCAGTGTAGTAATCAAGTTTTACTTATAACTTGGATTTGGCAAACCCTACCATTGACCTTTTTTTATTATTGAGAATCAAGTTGATAGTTCAACTTAAAAAATGAACATTTTTTTTTTATTATTAAAAGAACATTACATCACACACACAATAAGCATATTTGTATGTTTAGCACACAAATGAGGTCACTCGGTCATGCATTCAAGTGTCAATTGAAGCAATTTCTTTAGGGCCACTCTCAGATATTTGTTGGCTACTAGGACACCTATAAACAGGGAAAAAGAAAAGAAAAGAAAGGAAAAACCAGTGGATAAACGACTAAACATCTGTTTTGTTGGAGAAATCTTCCTTCTATATTTTGAAGTTGACAAAACGTTTCCTAAGTCTGAAGATTTCTAAACTCGTCTATCAAAGTCTGAAGACTTCCAGGCTGAAGATCACCAGACTCAAGATTTAAAGTCTGCCCTCGTTGATAGTTTCTAGATCGTCGAAGAAGTCTTATCCAAATACAAGGTTATCCTTAAGGATTTGATTCGATTGGTTGAAAATTGTCTCACGGTTGGAGAAAGCATACAAAGATCTATTATCCGTATGACAAGTAAATCGAGTAAGACAGATCGTTGATTGACGAAGTATACTTGGAAGGTTCTACTTATGGAAACCTAGATCCTGATTGTATGGGCGAACATGATTAGTGGGCTATCTTCATATTCCTTAAATAACGAGAGATCTCCCTAATTGATTATGTCCAATGGGTAGATTAGAAGAACTCCTTTGGAATGTGCCAACGGTTATGTAGGCATTGAGGAGTATAAAAGGAAGACACTCTAGTTATTCGAGTGTGTGCGAGATAGAGAAATTCCAAAGTCTAAAGCTCCTTACTCTTTGCTAATTCATTTTTTGAGCATACAAGTGTACTCAAAAGAGAGAATTCTGTGAGACCTAGAGGAAGTGTAGTAGAGTCTCTACACTGTGGAATCGAGGACGTGAGATTGTAACATCTTTTTTTATTCTTAGTGAATTCCAGCCGCTGGGCTGTCAGCGTGGGAGAGTGGACGTAGGCTTGGTATCAGAGCCTGTGTACTCATTTATTTGAAGTGTTTTTACTTCAGAGTTAAAGATCCATGGCTAGTATGTTGGCTCCAGGGTTGGTTGAAGGTCAAAGCAACACAAGACCGCCTTATTTCGATGTAAATGAATACAACATATGGAAAAACAAGATGAAGGCATTCCTAAGATCGAAAGATCCTCTGGAATGGGATGTGGTAGACAAAGGAATCATTCCTAAAGTTATAATCTTAGAAAGAGGGAAAGAAGTTGCAGAAGCTAGTGACATCACTCAAGAAGAGATAACCAAGAGACAAACTCCTGATGCAAAAGCAATTTACTCCTTATATTGTGCATTATCTCCTGTTGAATATAACAGAATATCTTCCTATGAAACAGCTAAAGAAGTCTGGGATAGACTGCACATTACTTATGAAGGAATAGATTGAGTAAAAGAAACCAAAATCAATATTTTGCTCGGTCAATATGAAGCCTTCAAAATGAAGCTAGCAGAATCTATTACTGACATGTTTAGCCGTTTTACAGAAATTGTGAATGGTCTTGAATATCAAGGTCAACCAATCTTAGGATCTATAAAGGTTAACAAATTGCTGCGTGGACTTTCCAAAGAGTTGAATCACATAAAGACTCCAATAATGGAAACACAAAGGATCATACCACTCTCCGTTGACGAATTGGTTGGAACACTTCAATCCTATGAAGTAGAGCAAATCAATGAAGAAGAAGATCCCAAAGGTAAGAAGTCTATTGCTTTAAAATCTAACGAAGATTCTGATGTTATAGACTCCGAAGATGATATGGATGATGAAGAACTTGCTCTCATAATAAGAAGGTTTAGGAAACTGAATAAAAGGAAAGAATATTCAATTGGAAGAAACAAAGCTCTCAAATATTTCAAAACAAACCAGCTGAGGATCATGATTCAAATAAAGATGTGATTTGTTTTGAATGCAAGAAAAATGGACACATCAGACTCAACTGTCCCTTGCTAAAGAAAAAGAGAAGAAAAGTCGAGAAATACAAAAAGGCACTTAAAGCAGAAACTTGGAGTGATACTGAATGTGAAGAGAGTGATGATGATTATGCCAATATTTGTTTAATGGCAAAATCAGACTTAGACTCTAAAATTGATACGACTCGATTCGGATAGTAAAATCGAGGTAAGTAATTCAAAGATTCCTATTAAAGTCTCAAAGTACATTGATGAACTATGTCTTAGTCTCAAAGTATCTCTTAAGAGAATTTCCAAACTGAAAAGGGAAAACATTACACTGAAGCAACATGAAATTTTATAGAAAGAAAAGCTTGAAAAACTTGATAAAAGTTTTGTTACTTTAAAAGAAAATGCATATTCTCTTTCAAAAGAAAACACACTCTTGAAAAATGATATTTCAAGCATTTCAAAAAGGTTTTCTATGGGATCTGAGAAATTAGAAAATATTCTTTCAGTACAAAGACCTTACTATAACAAATCAAGATTGGGAATGACCCTCGAAACCATTCCTTTAATTGATTTTCCAAAAGTAAAGGAAAGAATCAAACAAAGACCTACAAAAACCTTTTACAAGAATCATTTTCAAAAAGTCTTTGTAAAACATGTTAGCCGAAATGCTCTTAGATGTTCTAAGTGTAATAGTTCAGAACATTTTGAGAAAGAATGTCCTATGGTTTGGAAGCCTGTTAAGAAGGATTGGGCAAAGACTTTTTATTACACTAACTCTATTGGACCCAAGAAAGTGTGGGTACCAAAGAAAGCTTGAGTTTCCTTTTTAATTGCAGGTTACTATCAAGAGAAAGGTCAAATGGTATTTGGATGGTGGCTGCTCAAGACATATGACTGGAGATTCAAATTATTTTATCAAACTTACACAAGTAACAGGTGGAAAAGTTTCTTTTGGCGGAAACATCAAAGGAAGAATTGTTGGATGTGGAATTGTAAAAATTGGAAGTCTCATAATCAACGTCTCCTTAGTGGAAGGACTTAACTACAACTTGCTCAGCATTAGCCAATTGTGCGACACTGAATTCAAGATCAATTTTCAAGAAGGAATTTGTTCAGGCACTAGTAAAGATCTTTCACAGTCCTTTACTGGGCGAAGACATGGGAATATCTATCTTTTGGATATCAATCCAGAAAGATTTTAATGTCTAATCTCAATCCAAGATGAAGCAAAAATCTAGCATTGAAAGCTTGGTTATATCAAATTGAAGCAAATTGCCAAGATCTCTTCAAAGAAGCTTGTTCGTGGACTTCCCAACCTGAAGTATCAAAAATTTGACTTATGCACACCTTATGTATTGGGAAAATAGGTTAGAAATTCCTTTAAACCAATAAATCAAGTTTCCACTAATCGTGTACTGCAGCTCCTGCATATGGATCTATTTGGACCAACGGGAACTCAAAGCATTGGTGGAAAGAAATTTTGCCTAATAATAGTGGATGTTTATTTACGATTTACTTGGGTTTACTTTTTGGCAAGTAAGTCTGAAACTTTCTCCTACTTCTCAAAGTTTGCCAAGAAAATTTAGAATGAGAAAGGGTATGCTATTTCAAGCATTCGACAGACCATGGAGATGAGTTTGAAAATCAAGACTTTACCATATTTTGTTAAAAATCTGGTTTTCATCATATGTTCTCTTCTCCGTACACTCCTAAACAAAATGGAGTTGTTGAAAGGAAGAATAGATCTTTGCAAGAAATGACTAGAACTCTTTTATTTGAAAGCAATATTTCTTTTTGTTTTTGGGCTGAAGCTGTTTCTACAGCTTGTTATATTATTAACAGAGTTGTCTTAAGGCCAATTCTGGAGAAAACTCCCTATGAGTTATTCAAAGGAAAGAAGCCAATTGTTTTTTACATTCATGTGTTTGGTTGCAAATGTTTTATTTTGAAAAATGTAAATGATCAAATTGGTAAGTTTGAAGAAATGTCAGACGAAGGAATCTTCCTTGGATATTCAACTTCTAGCAAAGCATACAGAGTATACAACAAGAAGACTCAATCTGTGGAAAAATCAATAAATGTCAAATTTCAAGACTTTATGCAAAATCAATCAGTCCCGTACTCAACTTGAAGAATCTGAACCTACTCCAGACTCTACAAAGTCTACATCCCCTGAAGCAGCTTAGACCATAGAAGGACACCAACAAATGATTGCTGAAGAATCAACTGAAAAAGAAGATCAACAATTTGTCAGACCAACCAGCAACTGGAAGCACAAGTCTAGTCATCCCAAAGAACTCATCATTGGTAACATTGATGAAGGAATTCGTACAAGATCCAAAAGGCATGAAGAGTCCAAAGTCTTTTGTGGCTTTTATTTCTGAAATAGAACCCAAAAGTATAGAAGAAGCTTTGTCTGATGAAAGCTGGATTGAAGCCATGCAAGAAGAGCTCAAACAGTTAAGTGTTAATGATGTTTGGGAATTAACTCCTAAACCAAAAGGAAAATCTGTTATTGGAGCAAAATGGGTTTTCAGGAACAAGATGGACAAAAAAAGGAAAAGTTGTAAGGAACAAAGCAAGACTCGTGGCCAAAGGATATATGCAAGAAGAAGGGATATACTATGATGAGACTTACGCACTAGTAGTAAGGTTAGAAGCAAATAGATTATTACTTGCTTTTGCTTGTTATAAGAATTTCAAGTTATTCCAAATGGACGTCAAAAGCGCATTCCTGAATGGATTTATCCAAGAAGAAGTTTATGTGGAACAACTTCTCGGTTTCGAAGACCCAAAGAAGCCAGATTCAGTATTCAGACTGAAAAAGGCTCTATATGGTTTAAAGCAATCACTTCGAGCTTGGTACAACATGTTAAGTAAAGTTCTTAACCCAAAATGGTTTTGCCAATGGTAAAGTGGATACAACTTTGTTTATCAAAAGGGAAGGAAAATTTTTTTTGCTTGTTCAAATTTGTGTTGATATAATTTTTGGCTCTCCTAACGAAAGTCTTTATAAGAAATTCTCTAAGCCTATGCAGAATGAATTTGAGATGAACATGATGGGTGAATTATCTTTCTTTCTCGGATTACAAGTAAAACAATTGAAGGAAGGAATTTTCGTTCACCAAGAAAAATATGCAAATGAACTTGTTAAAAAGTTTGGTTTAGATAATTGCAAAAAGGTTGAAATTCCAGTGTCTAGTTCTTTGAAGCTGGATAAAGATGAAGGAGGAAAGAAAGTTGACTAGAAACTTTACAGGAGTATTATTGGTTCACTTATTTATCTTACCGCTTTTAGACCTGACATTCTGTTTAGTGTTTGTATTTATGCCAAATTTCAATAAGATCCAAAAGAATCTCATCTAAGTGCTGCGAAATGCATCATCAAATACGTTGCAACAATTTCAAAGTTAGGTCTATGGTATCCCAAAGAAGTAGACTTTACCCTCCTTGGACATTCAGACGCAGATCTAGCAGGCTGCAGAGTTGAAAGGAAGAGTGCTTCCGGTACTTGTCAATTACTCGGCAATAGGACAGTATCCTGGTTTTCAAAGAAGCAAAATACGGTAGCCCTTTCAACAGCAAAAGCAGAATATGTGGCTCTTGAAAGTTGTTGTTCACAAATTTTATGGATAAAACAACAACTAAGAAACTTTGGAGTCAAAGATTCTTGCACCAAGATCAAATGTGACAACACCAGCGCGATTAATCTTACCAAGAACCCTATTATTCATTCAAGAGCAAAGCATATAGAGATTCAACATCATTTTATTAGAGATCGTGTTCAAAATGGAAAAGTAATTATCCAGTTCATTGACTCTAAGAATCAACTGGTTGACATATTTACAAAGCCACTGAAGAAAAATCTATTTGAGTCTTTTCGTACCAGACTTAATATAATCTCTTACTCAGCAAAGTCTGGATACTCTCAAGACTCAAAGATAGAAGTCTTTAAATGATTAGACTCATAAGACCTCAAGGTATGACTGTAAGTTGTTTCTAATTTTAATTTGAAAAGGTACAATTATCTATTGACCGAGAGTCGTTTGGAATTATCTTTCTTAATTTATTCCTAACTTCAAAAAGGCAGTTATTGATTTTTAAATAATTCAGTTATTTTCAAAAAGGGAAGTTATTGTTTTTGAAAAGACATATTTTTATTTCCTTTTATGACGCTTCGTTTACCTCACTTCACTTACTTTATATACCGCTGAGTTTTGTCTTCTTCATTTTACTCCGAAACCCTAGAATACAAAATTCCTATTTTCTTTCACCTTCTTTGTTGATACGTTCGAAAGTTTTCACCTTTTTTCGAACAAGTTGGTGATTCTCTCCATTGGAGTGTCAATGTCTTCAAGAAAGTCATTAAGGATTGCAAGTAGGGGACCACGTCGCATGCCTGAGGATCCTACCCACTTTGACTTAACCGAAGAAGAAGATTCTCCTCCAATGCGTCCAAGTCAGCAACAACCTTCTAAGTAGCGTCAACCTTCCCTGAATCTATCAGCCGATGAAGTCATAGAAGAGGTTGAACTTGTAAGAACTCTAACTCCAAAGAATGTTTTCAAACTCTACTCGAATTTGAAGAAAGGAGGAACGCCATTGTCTTTAATTGATGAGTTCTTAAAAGATAGAGAATTCAAGAATGAAACCCTGTTTTTGAGAGAGTTGGAGAGGCTAGGAGTTGTGGAGAAAGGATCGGCTGAGAAAGCATTTGCGAATATTCCAAGTGACCCACAATATGGCACTGTGAATCAACCGCAAACTCTGGATGATGATGAAAGGTTGTATTCTCACTTTCAACCTAGATCTGGGGTGGCCGCTAACATTACGATGGTTCGAACCTTTTTAGATCCAAGAATTATAAAAAGGTTTATGCAAGTCTTTTGAAGAGAGGGGTGATGAACCCTAAGACTGTTGACTTCGATTTCCTGGATCCGATAAAAGTTAATTTGAGGGAAAAGTTTGCTTTATTGCAATTGGAAAAGTTCTGTTCTGAATTCACTGCTGCATTTCCAAAGCTTACTGCTTACTTTTGTTCGAATCTATCTTTCTTGGATGCACAAAGTTTTATCTTCACTGTGAAGGATAGGGAATTTTTGGTGAACACAGACACTTTAGCTAACATAATTGGGGTGGAAAGAACGAGTTTCCAACCAATTAGTGTGTCCATTGCTCATGTTATTCTGTCCTTGGTGAGAGACAGGGATGTTGAAGGAAAGCTTTATTATTTAAGGATGAGTGCCTCTAACATTTTGCTGCACAAAATTGTGATACATTACATTCGTCCTAAATCAACATCCAAGACTAATGTTTCTCGATCTGAAGCCAAATTGATGTGTGCAATCAATACTAGTTTTAAGTTCTCTCTGCCTCACACCATACTGTTCCACATTATCGAACTGTGACGAAGGATAAGGGACAGCTTCCTTATTCTGCTCTTATCACAAGACTCTTTAGGCACTTTAAAATTCACATCTCTACACCATTAAGCTTGAAAGCCATTGCTCCCATGGTAATTGGTTTCAAAATGGTGATAAAGATGCGCTTAAAGTGCTGGAGCGTATGAAGGAGAAATCTCCTCTCAAGGCAAAGCAAGACTCTGCTGCGGCTAAAAGAAAAGGCAAGGAGCCCATGGTTGCTCTTGTAAAGAAGAAAAGAGCTCTCATTCTGGAAGATGAAGAAGATGAGGGTGAGCTTACTATATCTGCCTTGAGAAATTTAAAGACTTTTGTCAGCTTTCGTGAGATAAGAGAAGAGTTAGAAGAAGAAAGAGAAAAAGAGAAAGAAGAATCGGAGAAGAAAGAAGAACAGAGGGAAACAGAGGAAAGAAGAGAAGAAGAAGCAGAAGCAGAGGAAGAAGAGGAAGAAGAAGAGGAGGAAGCAGAAGAAGAAGTGGAAGAAGCAAGAAGAAGTGGAAGAAGGGGAAGAAGAAGCAAAGAAGAAGAGAGAGAAGGAGATCAGGGTGCAAAAGACTCTTTTAAGCCAACCTTAGCTATCTCTCTATCTAGTCATTCTGAGATAAGAGGAGAAGAATCTGCTGGAGCGCATCACTCTGAGGCTGAGGAAGCTTTGCCTACTCCACCTGAGGGCATCAAAACTGGGGGAGCTGATGGACAAAAAGGTACTTTTTCACCCTTATTTGCTAGTGATGTAAGTCATTCTGCAGCAAACCTAGAAGAAGTGTATGCCTCGCATTATCCAGAAGATAGTCATGGTGGACCATCCACTGAGGCTCCATCATTTCTCAAATTCCTCGAGTTTCACTCTGCTGGTCCAAGTGATACAACTGCTCAAATAGCAGACTTTTCAAGACTGCTGGAAATTCTATTGGATGTGCGGAATTAGCAATATGCTATGAGTTTTGAGATGCTGGATCTCAAGAACGCTGTTAAGGCCACTTCAGTGTCTCTTCAGTGTCTCTTCATGAATATTTAAATGCCTTAAAGAATCAAGTTCAGTCTAATGTGCAAGGTGAATAATTCCAGGCGCTGAAGCAAAGTTTTGACAAGCTTGAAAAGACAGTGCACTCAATGGGAGAATACGAGCTTGTTCGCTTGCCCAAGCAGCCTTAACTCTTGATCTTTTTCAACCATCTCTTTTTGTTTGATCTCCACTTTTTGTTGTTGACAAAAAGGGGGAGAAGTTTATGCAGATTTGTGTTAACGTTATCTTTGTTTGGTTTGGACTTTATGCTTGTTTGGTGTGATTTTGTTTTGGACTAGTTTGGACTACTGAGGCTTGCTAAGTAACTTAAGCTATTACTGATTATGCTAAAGATAGTTGTGTTTTCAGGACTAACATGTTCTCTCGTGATTGCGATTCACAGATTCGCTACTATCTTTTCTTATCTTTAATAATATTTGAACAAGAAAATCTTGGTTTGCTTGAGTGTTGTTTTTCAGGTCAAAGTGTCTAAATCTGCAGGAAAGTTTTGTCACCATAAAAAAAGAGGAGATTGTTGGAGAAATCTTCGTTCTGTATTTTGAAGTTGACAAAATGTTTCCTAAGTCTGAAGATTTCTAGACTCTTCTATCAAAGTCTAAAGACTTTCGGGATCAAGATCACCAAACTCAAGATTTAAAGTCTCGCCTCGTTGACAGGTTTCTAGATCGTCGAAGAAGTCTTATCCAAATACAAGGTTATCCTTAAGGATTTGATTCGATTGGTTGAAGATTGTCTCACGATTGGAGAAAGCATACAAAGATCTATTATTTGTATGACAAGTAAATCAAGTAAGACAGATCGTTGATTGACAAAATATACTTGGAAGGTTCTACTTATGGAAACCTAGATTGTGATTGTATGGGCGAATAGGATTGGTGGGCTATCTTCATATTCCTTAAATAAAGCAAGATCTCCCTAATTGATTCTGTCCAATGGGTAGATTAAAAGAACTCTTTTGAATGTGCCAACGGTTATGTAGGCATAGAGGAGTATAAAAGGAAGACGCTCTAGTTATTCTAGTGTGTGCGAGATAGAGAAATTCCAAAGTCTAAAGCTCCTTACTCTTTGCTAATTCATTTGTTGAGCATATAACTGTACTAAAAAGAGAGAATTTTGTGAGATCTCGAGGAAGTGTAGTAGAGTCTTTGCACTGTGAAATCGAGGACGTGAGATTGTAACATCTCTTTTGATTCTTAGTGAATTCCAGCCGGTGGGCTGTCAGCGTGGGAGAGTGGACGTAGGCTTGGTCTAAGCCGAACCACTATAAACTCCGTGTTTTAATTCTCTTTCCTTATCTCTTTGCTTATTTCGTATTTTAAGCTGTTTGATTACATCCTTGTTCTGAATTAAGTAATTAAGGAAAGAAGACTTTGTTTTTACACCTATTCACCCCCTCTAGGTATTCATACTAGCACTTTCATGTTTGCTGCTCTCGCTCAATGAATTACTCGATGTCCCAGCTCGCTCATAGGGATGTGTACTTGACTTATGTAGTGTCGATCTTTTCAAGCGGAAGCATAAGTCTAATTCACATAATCATCTATCTTCTTATATTATAGTGTTGACACCAGAATTTTTGCTGGCAAATCGAATGTGGACATTAAAAATAATAATTACTAAGAACAAAGAAAGAAGAAAAAAAAAAGAAAATGGGAAAATTCCAAATGAGAACATCATGTGACCTCATTTTCTCGACAATGACTTAGACTGGATCTTGCCTCACCTGGTAGCCGTCAATGCTAGCTCTCACCATCTCAATCTCTTTGCTCTCCATCACTAATTGAGAAACAGAGCTCATCAACCCAATCAACACCATCAGGACGCATACAAAGCTGCCTAGTTGGGTTGTGGGTAGCCGCGGTCTGAAACCACCACCGCACGGACTCTCTGCCGATCCTACAACAACACGGGTCTCCGAGCAGCAAATTCCTCCCTTCAAAGGCCGTGATGAAAGCTTTAGACGGTGACCTCACTAACGTCTCGAGGAAGTGAGGCAGGGACCCCATCAATCTTGTCTTCTCCTACGGGACGTCGTCTCTGGGCAACAAGATTCGGACTTGCTTCTCTTTTCTAGGGGAAGCCGTGTCCCTACAAATCCAACAGAAGCAATTGGACATTGGTCGCCTCATTTCTCACCATGTAAGCATGGGCGGCCTTAGTGGAGAAAGTAACGGCCAAGGCCACCTTGTCTAGATCTAGAGGAGGCTGTTGAGGTTAGATCCTTTTTTGAAATTGACATGGTCAATTCTGTGAAAGCTAGTACGAGCACCTAGAGGGGGGTGAATAGATGCAAAAATAAATTTCCAAGAGAAGTGTGCAACACTAATCAACAATAGATTATGAAAAGAAAATTAAACTCTTGTAGACAAAATGAATTACGATCAAAGTAAAAGAGCGTTGGGAAGAGAATAAGAACATAGGGTTTATAGTGGTTTGGCTTAATCCAAGCCTACATCCACTCTTCCGCACTGACAGCCCCACCGGCTGGATTTCACTATGAATCAAAAGAGTTGTTACAAGTAAAGCTCTTCCTTGATTCCACAAGTAGAGACTCGCTACACTTCCTCAAGGTCTCACAAAGATATAAACTCTCTTTTGAGTATAAGATTTCGCTCAACAATTTAATTAACTAAGAGTAAGGAGTTTCAGACTTTGGAATTCTTTTATCGTGCACACACTCGAACAACTGGAACGTCTTCCTTATATACTCCTTCATGCCATCACACTCGTTGGCACTTACCAAAGGAGTTCTTCTAATCTACCCGTTGGACAGAATCAATTAGGAAGATTTCGAGTTATTTAAGGAATATGACAATAGCCCACCAATCCTGCTCGCCCATACAATCAGGATCTAGGTTTCCATAAGTAGAATCTTCCAAGTATACTTTGTCAATCAATGGATCCAAAATTCCTTAATCAATCTCAACTTGAATAATGGATTCCGACATGCTGTATCTAGCCAAGAGATCTTTTTCAGTCGATAGAATCAAATCCTTAACGAAACATTCAGTTCTGGATAAGCCTTCTTCAACGGTCTAGAAACTGTCAATGAGGATAGACTTTGAGTCTTGAGTCTAGCAGTCCGGAGGTCTTCAGACTTTGATGGAAGAGTCTGCAAGTCTTCAGACTAGACTGATAGAAACGTTTTGTCAACTTCAAAACACTCAAGGAAGTTTTCTCCAACAAATTCACTCTTATTTGAAATAAGAGCATTTCGAGTCTTTAGAAAAGACTTGAAATAAGAAGGATCACTAGCCATGGCCATGAAGAAAGCCCAAATTCGAGAGAGAGCATAGCTACTCTCTCTCCCCTCGGCCCCCTCTCGTCTCTCCCTTTCTCATCCGCGAATGTTCTGGAAAAGACAGAGGAGACTGAGCGAAGCAGAATCGAGCGTCATTTTGCTCACGCGAAGAAGGACCTCTGCAACAGTTTTGATCCTCTCTCTCGCTCTCCCTCTCAGCCAACCTTCTTTCATTGGTGCCGACCTTCACCACCGACTTGTCCCAAAGCTTCACTTGTGAGTTCAATAGCCAATTGCGGCCGTAATTGCGCCTTTGTCCCGCAAGAGCTCATGCCCTGTTCTATAGAGACCGAGAAGTGCAATCGAGTTTTATGTTAAAAGCGTTCCTGCTTAACGATTTATTAATGATCTGAAATCATTTTGGCGCTGTTGGGATAGCTTGGTTCAGAGTAGTTGCTTCGATGTAGCAGCAATATCTTTTGTCTGAATTGATCACCACATGTTTGTCCACGTGCCTGAAAGAAACCATACACATGTTAAAGAAGTATCTCCTTTGCTATGCAATGATAGATGTTGGTTATCATCGTTGGCATGTATTTTGCTTCTCTGATGTCTCGGCTTTGTTGATGTTGATTGAGTCTGAGATTAAACCGGTGTAGAAGTGCACTTATTGTTCTGTACTTCATTAAGAGGGAACTTTGAAGAATATACTTGTTTATGGAGATGATGGAGTGCTTTGTTTGTATCTTTGTTCATGACACTTTTTAAAATAAGCTTTTAGTGAGAATTGGTAAAGTAATGTCCCCGGTTTCTGCTGAGAATTAAAGTGGTGTTCTTAAGATGGTTGTTGACGGTAGGAAAATGCTGATTGCCCATTTTGAGATGTGCAAGAAATGCAGAAGAGCAGGCTGTGAGGTGTGTGCGATAGAAAGTGAGAAGAATTTCTTCATCTAATCAGCTTTAATTCTAGGCTTTTAGCTGCGATCGCCACTTAGTATTATTATGAATGTATGGATTGTTTGAGCTGGCTGCTTGAGCTCTTGATTGCTGATTTGCTGTTAATTTGGCCTGAGAGTTGATATAGTCTTTATCACGTGAATGTATGGTTAGGTAGGAAAGTGCCACAGTCAATTAATGTTAAATTTGGAGGTAATGCTCATGTTGATATGCCCAGAATTTGTTGAAAATAATCCTGGGTTTTCTCGCCGTGATTTGAGGGTTTTTATGTGACCTAAATTTCATACAAATTTGATGCTACTTTGACCATGTAAGCATATACGTTTGTATGGCGAGTTGCAGGAGGGAATTCAAGGTTAATGCTGTCCATGTTCAGAATTTTTTGGCATCCTGGTTATGATGGCATTCGCGTGATAGTTCGATGCCTTTTAGTTGGCATTAAGAGTCTCAAAAATTAAAATGGAGAGCATTTTTGCAACAATGATGAAGAGATAAAGTGATATGGATCACCTTGTCACAAGCCTCGACTAGGTTGGAAGACCTTTAGGAGTTCCCCATGGAATTTAATGCTTTACTTGATTTTCATAGCTCATTGCATTACCAAGAGACACATTTGTCATGAAAACCCATAGGTTTCAAGCACACCTCTAAGGAGTCCTACTCCGCTTTATCGTATATTTCTACATGTCAAGCTTTAGCATTTTTTCAAAAATTTCCTTTTGTTTTTGCGTCCTCAACCGATGGAACACATCTTGCACAATATAGATATTATCTTGAATTTCTTAAAGTTCAAGCCCTTAAGAAAAGAAAGGGCTAATGGGCTATGCATTGGGGAAATGATGATGTCCAGTAGGGATCGATCGATTGTCAGAACCTAAGAAGCACCGACACTTTTCGGAAGCCTTTATGTCGTGTCGACACTCGACACGCTCCAACACATTCGACACGCGGTCAACGAGTGTCGGAAAATCTGACATGTGGTCAACTCTTCTCAACACGCTCCGACACGCGAGTCCAAAATTTTGACATGCGATTCCGACACGCACATGCTCAATTTTAAAAAATTTCAATACTTGAGGGGTCAAAATGTAAATTTATGAAAAATAATGAAAATAACAAAAATAAAGAGGAAAGAAGAAAATTATTACTCTCAAGTTTTTCACTTATAAGTTCTGATCTTCCCGTGAGTGACGATGGAACGCCCTCATCTCGTTGGCGTCATTCCGTTGCCCCCACATACTTAATGTTATAATTTTTTTTTGCTTTTTTCTGCCTCTCACAAGCATCGCTTGCAAGTTATCTTTTTTGTCTATGTTATTGGCTTGTGAGTTATCTCTCACGTTTTCCATGGTAAATTTAATGATTTTCTTTTCTTTTGGTTATACTTCAAGAGTTTTTATCCTGGATTTTCATTTTTCTCGAACCTTGTTTTGCAGAGGAGCTCCAAGCTAGTTTATATCATGAACTTCGAACTCTGTCTATGACTATAAGAAATCTTACTAATCTCCGACAAGTATAAGAAAACATGACATGTTCCTTCAAGTTTACTCTTTTATGTTTGCAATTTTGAATTTCTCGTTCAATCTCTGTCAAATTAAAACAATGATATTAACAAATGTTGAATTAATATTTTTAATATAAATTAATTCTATGCTCTTTTTATTATTATTTATATATTTTTGCGTTTATATATAAAAATATATATTTAATATATAACGTGTCGAAACGTGTCGAAACGTGTCGGAATTCTCTATTTTTTGAGAAATGACGTGTCGGTGTGTCGTGTCGTGTCATGTCGTGTGTCGCATGTCCGTGTCGATGCTACATGGGCCAGAACTATGGAACATAATTTATAAATAAAAATTGCACGGGTTAATAGGCCGGAAGTGAGAAAGTTTTCTAGGTTGGGAGTTTTGGGGACATGTTGTATGTGGGTATGGCTAACGATTGGGTTTAAGACTAGGAGCACCAAATCGAAGCTACTTTCTATATCCTTGATAACAACTCCTCTGATTCCCAATCAATTCTTCCGAAAATAATAATAATAATAATAATAATAATAAATCATTTAAGCCGTTTAGGGCTTTTGTATTTTCGATAGCAAAGACTAACTGCGATCTCTTCCCGTGTAAACTGTTCTCTCATCTCATTACTCATCAAGACAGGGCACTTGCTAATTGTGGGTTCAAAATTTCTTGCCCATACTAAGGTATGCAAATTAAGCTTTTGTGTCTTATCTGACTGCTTGATCGTGGCACCAGGTGTTATCAGCAATTTGGAGCAAGGAGATATGATTACTAGGAGTGAGCATAGTCCGGATTGGGCCGGTCTACCCCCTAACCTTATGACCAACCCGCACAATACTGGTCTTCAATTTTTGGGACCGAGGACTGACCTTATTGAGCTTGGGACCAAGGACTGGACCGACCCAATGGGTTCGGTCTAGTTCCAGGGTCAACCTGGGACCAATCGATAATTTTTTATTTCATTTTTTGTATTCTTTAAAAAGTGATTGAGGATTGAACTAACCTAATGGGTTCGGTCCGGTTTCAGGATCAACCTAGGACCAACCAATAATTTTTTATTTCATTTTTTGTACTCTTTAAAAAAGCGATTGAGGACCGAACTGACCCAATGAGTTCGGTCCGATTTCAGAGTCCACCCAGGACCAACAAATAATTTTTTATTTCATTTTTTGTATTCCTTAAAAGGCCGACCGAGGACCATACTGACCCAATGGGTTCGATGATGAGCAATGTTAGCTAAAAAAGCAAGTGGTGAGGGTCAAATGGGGTGAACATCGAATGTTGAGCAGGAAGCAACAAGCCAAGCGAGCATCGAGTGGCGAGCAGCACGAGTGACCCAAAGTGAGCGAGGCGAGTGTCAAGTGGTAAGCGGAGAAGTTGTTTCTTTCGATTTTGACAAATAAAAGACTAAGAAGACAAATAAGATAGAAGAGAACGAATACTAGATGATGATGTCATAAGGAGTTGTTTATGCCTATTTGGATGCCGTGAGGACTCCTCACAAAAAAAAAAAAAAAAAATTCTCCTTCGTAAATTATGACTATTGACGCCGTAAAAGACATTAAAAATCTAAATTATTAAAGAACAATGTAAAATTACTTGAACTCCTCACTAAAGAGTTGTTTAATATTATTGCCGCCATTTATTTTAAGATTTTCTCTATATAAAAAATTATAAGTAATATATTAGATATATATAGTCAGGGTTGGTCCGGGTTGGACCGACTCGGAACTCTCAGGACCGAGGACCAACCCGCACAGTACTGGTCAATGAATTCTAGAATCAAGGACCGATCTAATCTCCCTGAGAACCGGACTAGGACCGGTAGGGCTGGGCTGGTCTAGGGTCAATCCAGGGTCAATCCTAGACTGATGCGCACCCCTAATGATTACTTTGTCGCCTTGAGTAGAAGTTGCTGATATAGCTAGTATAAGTACCTAGAGGGGGGTGAATAGGTATATAAAGGATTTTTCTCTCTAATTGCACAATACTAGACAGTTGATAGATTTGAGACAAACAATAATCAAAGTAAGACTGAGAGAAGAGAAAATTGAACACGCGGTTTATAGTGGTTCGGCTTATGTCAAGCCTACGTCCACTTTTCTGCACTGACAGCCTATTGGCTGGATTTCACTATGAACAAAGAGATGTTACAATGTTGTTCTTCCTTGATTTCTCGGTGTAGATGATCTACCACACTCGATCAAGGTATCTCTAAGTATAGACACTCTTTGTGTATACAATTTCGCTCAAAATGTATCGACTAATAATCAAGGTGCTTTAGACTCTGGAATTTCTCTATCGATCATGCACTAAAGCAACTAGAATGTCTTCCTTTTATACTCCTTTATGCCATCATACCCGTTGGCACTTACCAAAGGAATTCCTCCAATCTACCCGTTGGACGGAATCAATCAAGAAGATCATTCGAGCTATTAAAGGAACCTGACGATAGCCCATCAATCATGTTCGCCCATACAATCAAGATCTTGGTTTCCAAGAATAGAACCTTCCAAGAATATTTCGTCGACCATCGGATTTTCAAACGATCTTGATTACGAATAAAAGAATCCATTATATTTATCCAGCCAAGAGATCTTCTCCAGAGGATAGGACTAAATCCTTAACCAAATACTTCGGCTCTGGATTGACTTCGTCACTGGATTAGAAAAACTGTCAATGAGAATAGTCTTGAGTCTTGAGTCTGGTGATCTGAAAGTCTTCGACTCTAAATAGAAGGTCCGTACTTATCCGTACTAGACGATAGAAACGTTTTGTCGGCTTCAAAATATTCTGGAAAGATTTCTCCAACAATCTCCCCATTTTTTATGATGACAAAACTTTCCTCAGATTTAAACAACTTTGACCCGCAAAACATTACTCAAGCAATATGGCTATCTCATAAAGATTAATAAATCAACTAGACTCGCATCCACAGAAAATTGGTTAGTCTTTCATGAGTAAGACCATACAACGACACTTGATATAAATGCAAACAGTCAAACATCAAAATCCACACAAGTCGGTCAAATTCAAGTTCACACCCAAGTCATACTCAATTATTCAAACACGTCAAAGTTTAAAGAGTTTAAAGAGTTTAAATTGCAATTCTCCCCCTTTTTGTCATCATTAAAAAGGTGAGAAAGAGTCACTTCTGCTTGGGAATGCGCACAATCTGGAAATCTCCCATCGATTGGACGATGCCTTCCAGCCTCTTCAAGTCTTCCCGAAGATGAGCCAGGGTAACAGAAGATGCTTTTCCAGCATTCTTCATGACTTGAAGTTCACATTCCAGAGCATAGATTTGACCCTGCATTTCCAGAAGAACATCAAGTATACGACGAAAATCTGTTGTATTGTTCGTCTATGTGCTTGCATTTGCTTTTTTGGATGGAGTGAAGTCAGACGATGGAACTTCAGTGTAATCGAGCAGATTTGGTGTTGACGTATCATGTCCTTCCTCAGCCATTTGAGAAGCCTGAAAGTCTTCTGGATTTGCTGGTGAGCGACTAACAACTTCGTTGTTGATAGCATGTGGTGTAGTCCTTCCTTGCTCGCCATCTCCCCCTGTCTCTAGGACCTCAATTGGGGAAGAGTGATGGTCATGCTCTTCGACGTCTTGATTCCCTTCTTGCGGCTTCATCTCGCAGACTTTTCTTTTATTGCTTCTCCTTCTTCTTCAGCTTCTTTCTCTTCGTCTTCTTTCTCTTTCTCTTGTTTCTCCTCTCGCTTCTCTCGTTCTTTGCTTGTCCCTCTTCTTCTCTCTGTTCTTTTCTTCGCTTCTTTCCTTTCTTTTGTTGTTCATTGATTCGGTACGTAACGTCCGGGTCCTTTTCAAAGCGAGATAGTGAGATCTTCCTCCTCATCTTCATCCTCCAAGATAAGAGTTCTTTTCTTTTTGGATGGAGCACCCATGGGCTCCTTCCCTTTTCTCTTTGATGCGAAGATGCTTTGAGTCTTCACTTTGAACTTCTCCATTGCCTTATTAAGCTCTTTCGGACGCATTTTTGTCAAGATTTTCAAACCCACCACCATTTTGTCGCATGGTCGAACACAAAGAGTATGTGGAGGTTCAATGTTCAAGTGTCTCGAAGATCTTGGTCACAAGACCCGGATAAGGCAATTGGCCCTGTCCTTCACCATTGCTCTGTACATGTGAAAGAGAATGGTGTGAGGGAGAGAGAACTTTTTCCCTGAATTGATTGCATACATCAATTTCGCCTCGGAGTTAGACACGTAAGTCTTTGATGTAGACTTTGGCCTGATACAATTGATCACAATTTTATGAAGCAAGATGTTGATGGCATGCATTCTCGAATAGGTAACTCTTCCTTCTGTACTCTTGTCTTTGACAAGTTCCAGTGTGGTACGAGCGATTGAAACCTTGATGGGTTTATATCGTCCTCTTTCAACTCCAATTATGTCTGCCAACATGTCCACATCTACCTCATAGACTTGGTCTCGAACACTGAAGGATATTCTATTCGCATCTAAAAGCTAAGATTCGAATAGAAGTATGCTGTTAATTGCGCATAACCGTCTGTGGTATCGGAGCAGAATTGCTCATTGAAGCAGATTTAACTTCTCCCTTAGGTTCACATTAATGGCATCCAAGAAATCGAAATCAACACTCCTAGGGTTTATCACCCCTCGTTTCAACAGTCTAAAGAACATATTCTCATGTTCCTTCGATTTAAACAAGTCCATCCTTTTTCCCTTCACCTTCGCAGCAACTCCCATTCTAGGTTGAAATTCTCTGAACATTTTATCATCATCGTTCCCATCAGTTGGATTCAGTCCCGATACACGAGGGTCACTTGGAATATTCGCAAGTGCTTCCTCAGCCTTTCCTTTGGGAGCAATTCCCAAATCCTCCATTCGTCGCAAAAATATATACTCATTCCCATAATTCTTATCTTTAAGGAAATCATCTATATAGTTCAATGGAGTCCCAATGCTCTTCAAAGGCACGATAGAGCTTGTAAATAAAAGAGGGTTTTTAGACTCTTACAGGGTCTGCGTCCTCGATTATTTCTTCCTCCGGTTGATGACTCACCTTGTGGGGTAGATGATGAAGAGTGACGTGGTGAGAGTGAATCGGGCTCTGTTGCTGGCTCGGTAAATCTTCCTCTTCGATGAGATCGAAATGGGTAGGCCCCTCCCTCATTCTCTGTGGTCCCCTGTTCGCGATTCTTGAAGACTTTCTCGAGGAAGACATCCTTTCTTGTCGTTGAAAGATTCCTTTACTCGCTTTCCCAAGAAAAGATGACAACTTTCTTGAAGATAAACACGAAGTAGAGACAGGATTGGGAGGAGAATGCCTTTTTAGGGTTTTGAAGTTTAAACAAGGAAAACTGTATATATATAAAACTCAATTTAAAAGGAAAAAACCAATCGGCACAAAAGAAAATGAACAGACGCCTCTTTTAAAATCAATAACTGCCAAATAGAAGTTAATCCCTTTTAAAAGACAAGATTCAGTTTTTCACGGAAATTATAAATTAACCGAACTAATGATCGTACCTTTTCGAGATTGAATATAATAACAACTTACGCCTACAGCCATGAATGTCCGAGTCGAGGGTTGGAGAGTCTCTAGACTTTAACTTCCTCAAGCTTCAAAATGTTGAGTTTGGAACGGATAAAATCGAATTGATTTTTCTCCAAAGGCTTTGTGAATATATCCGCTAGTTGATTTTTTGAATCAACAAATTGAATTGAGATTTCTCCATTTTGAACATGATCTCTAATAAAATGATGTCGAATTTCTATATGCTTTGCTCTTGAGTGAAGAATTGGATTTTTAGTGAGATTGATTGCGCTGGTGTTGTCACATCTAATTTCTGTGCATGAGTCTTCAATTCCAAAGTCTTGTAGCTGTTGTTTGATCCATAGAATTTGCGAACAGCAACTTCCAAGAGCTACATACTCTGCTTATGTTGTTGAGAGAGCCACAGTGCTTTGTTTCCTTGAAAACCAAGACACTGTCATGCTTCCAAGCAACTGGCAAGTTCCCGAAGTGCTTTTTCTATCAACTCTGCAACCGGCCAGATCTCAACGTCTCGAATATCCCGGAAGATTAAAGTCTCCCTTCTTAGGATACCAAAGACCGATGCTTGAAGATGAAGCTACGTATTTAATAATACGTTTCGCAAAGACCGAGATGGGATTCTCTAGGATCCGATTGAAACCTAGCACGATGCAAACACTCAACAAAATGTCGTGTCTAGAAGCAGCAAGATAAAGAAGTGAACCAATGATGCTCCTGTACAGCTTTTGATCAACTTTCTTCCCTTCTTCATCTTTGTCTATCTTCAAAGAACTTGACATCGGTATGTCGGTCTTTTGCACTTTTCCAGTCCAAACCTTTTGACAAGATCATTAGCATATTTTTCTTGATAAATAAAAGTTCCTTCCTTCAATTGTTTTACTTGAAGACCAAGAAAGAATGTTAACTCTCCCATCATACTCATTTCAAACTCGTCCTGCATAGATTTAGAAAATTTCTTGCACAGACTTTCGTTAAAGGATCCAAAATAATATCATCCACATATATTTGAACTAGTAAAAAAATTTTGTTTTCCTTTTTGATAAATAAAGTAGTATTTACTTTACCTTTGACAAAACCATTATGTATTAAGAACTTACTTAGTCTGTCGTACCAAGCTCGAGGTGTTTGCTTTAAACCATACAAGGCATTTTTCAGTCTGAAGACTGAGTCTGGCTTCTTTGGGTCTTCAAACCCTGGTGGTTGTTCCACATAAACTTCCTCATGGATAAATCCATGTAGGAAGGCGCTTTTGACGTCCATTTGGAATAACCTGAAATTTTTATAACAAGCAAACGCAAGTAATAGTCGAATAGCTTCTAACCTTGCTACTGGTGCGTAAGTCTCATCATAGTCTATTCCTTCTTCTTGCGTATATCCCTTGGCCACGAGTCTTGCTTTGTTTCGTACGACTCTTCCTTTCTCATTCATCTTGTTCCCCGAACACCCATTTAGCTCCAATAACAGTTTTACCTTTTGGTTTAGATGTCAATTCCCGGACATCATTAATGTTGAACTGCTCGAGCTCTTCTTGCATAGCTTCAATCCAGCTTTCATCGATAAAGCTTCTTCTATGCTCTTTGGTTCAATTTCGAAACGAGAGCCACAAAGACTAGACTCTTCACGCCTTTTTGGATCTGGTGCGAATTCCTTCATTAATTTCGCGATAATGAGATCTTTGGGATGACTGGACTTATGCTTCTAGTTACTGGTTGACTTGTCTGGTTGATGATCTCTTTCTTTATTTGAATCTTCACGAACAGCTTGATACTGGTCTTCCAGAGTCTGAGATGCTTCTTGAGTTGTAAGCTTTGGAGGGTCTGGAGTAGATTCAGACTCTTCATGATGAGTCTAACCGGATTCATCTTGCGTTGAGTCTTGAAATTTGACATTCATTGACTCCTCCACGTAGCTCTTCTTGTTATAGACTATGTAGGCTTTGCTTGATGTAGAATATCCAAGGAAGATGCATTCATCTGATCTTTCTTCAAACTTACCAACTCGATCTTTTGCATTTTTTAATATAAAGCATTTGCAACCGAATACATGAAAGTATGAAACAATAGGCTTCTTATCTTTGAATAACTCATAAGGGGTTTTCTCTAGAATAGGTCTTAAGAAGACTCTATTGATGATATAGCATGCTGTTGAAATAGCTTCAGCCCAAAATCGTGAAGAAATCTTACTTTCAATTAAAAGAGTTCTAGCCATTTCTTGAAGAGATCTATTCTTTCTTTCCACAACTCCATTTTGCTGAGGAGTATATGGAGAGGAGAACACATGCTTAAAGCCGTATTCATCACAAAATTTTGTAAAATCTTGATTTTCAAATTCACCTCCATGATCTGTTCTTATACTTGAGATAACACATCCTTTTTCATTTTGAACCTTTTTAGCAAATTTTTCAAAATACGAAGGTTTCGGACTTACTTGCAAGGAAATATACCCAAGTAAAACGGAGTAATCGTCCACAATTACTAGGCAATATTTCTTACCTCCAATGCTCGGGTTCTGGTTGGTCCGAAGATATCCATATGCAGCAACTGTAGTACATGATTAGTAGAGACGTGATTTATTTGCTTAAATGAATTTCTTACCTGCTTTCCCAAAATACTTGGAGTGCATGGATCAGTCTTTTGGTATGGTAATTTGGGTAGACCTTGAACAAGCTGCTTTGTTGAGATTTTGGCTAATTGCTTCATGTTGACATGACCAAGCTTTTTGTGCCATAAGCTTGCTTCGTCTTGAATTGAGATAAGGCATTGCGATTCATTTGGTTTCACATCCGTAAGATAGATATTTCCATGTCTTCGACCCATGAAAGACTCGAGTAGAGTCTTTACCGATTCCGAACATGTTCCTTCTTGAAAGAAGATCTTAAACCAAGATCACACAATTGACTAATGCTGAGAAGATTGTAATTGAGTCATTCCACTAGGGAAACATTACTTATTGTAAGATTTCCAATTTTCACAGCTTCAAATCCCACAATACTTCCTTTGCTGTTTCCTCCAAATGAAACTTTTCCACCATTTACTTGAACAAGCTTTATGAAGCAATTTGAGTCTCCTGTCATGTGTCTTGAGCAACCACTGTCAAGATACCACTTTACCTTTTTCTTGACGGAGACCTGCATTTAAAATAGAGTCTCAAGCTTTCTTTGGTACCCAAACTTTCTTGGGTCATTTGGTGTTAATAAGATAAACAAAAGATTAGCCCATACTTTCTTAACAGGTTTCCAAACCATAGGACACTCTTTTTCAAAGTGATCCTGGATGTTGCACTTTGAACACCCGAGGGCATTTCGACCTACGTACTTTACAAAAACTTTATTGAAATGATTTTTGTAAGCCTCTCTCGAGGGTATTTCCTTAATTCTTTCTTTTACTTTAGGAAAATCAATCAAGGGAATTGTTTCTATGTCATACCTAGACCGGACTTATTGAAGTAAGGTGTTTGAGCTGAAAGAATTTTTCAAGTTTTTCGGACCCTATTGAAAATTTCTTTGAAATATTTGATAAGTTAGTTTTTAAAAGGGCATTTTCTTTCAAAAGATTATCTTCATTTTCTTTAAGAGTGGAAACAGTCAAGTCTAGACTTTTAACTCTTTCTTCTAAAACGTTTTCCTTTTGTTTTAGAGCTGAGTTTTCCTTTTAAGTTCGGAAATTCTTTTGAGAGAAGTCTTAAGACTCAAATTACTTGCCTCGAATTCACTGTCTGAGTCTGATCCAGAATCTGAGTCCGAGTCCGATTGTGCCATCGGACATAGGTTGGCATATTCATTATCACTTTCTTCACACTCGTATCACTCCCGTGTTTTGGCTTTGAGAGCTTTTCGAAACTTTTCAGCTTTTCCTCTCTTCTTCTTCGAAGAGGATTAGTTGGTCCGATGTGTCCCTTTTCTTACATTCAAAGCGTACTACATCTTTGTTTGGTTCCTCATCATCACCAGACTTGGTTTGCTGTCTTTGAAAACTTTGTTTCTTTGAGTTGAACCTTCTTCCTTTTCTATTCAGTTTTCTGAATCTTCTTATCATGAGAGCAAGCTCCTCGTCGTCCATATCATCTTCGAGAATCGTATCATCATAATCATCATTTGATTTTAATGCAATGGATTTCTTACCTTTTGGATCTTCATCTTCATTGATTGGTTCCACTTCATAAGACTGAAGAGTTCCAATCATCTCATCGACAGATAGTGGCATAATTCTTTGCGTCTCTCTTATTGAAGTCTTTATATGATTCCAATCCTTGGAGAGTCCACGCAGTAGCTTGTTTACCTTCATGGGATCAGAAATTGTTTGTCCTTGATTCTCAAGACCATTGACAATATCTCGTAAAACGGCTAAACATGTCGGCTTATAGATTCTCCCGGTTTCATTTTGAAGGCTTCATATTGACCGAGGAGAATGTTAATTCTGGTTTCCTTCACTCGATCTATTCCTTCATAGGTGATATGTAATCTGTCCCAAACTTATTTTGCTGTAACACAAGAAGATATTCTGTTATATTCAGTTGGTGACAAAGCACAATATAAAGAGTAAATTGCTTTTGCATCAAGTGCTTGTCTCTTAATTATCTCTTCCTGAGTCATTCCGTTGGTTTCAACAGTTTCTTTCCCTCTTTCAGAGACTGATGCAGCTGTAGGAGTAATTCATTTTTCTACAACGTCCCATTCCGTGAGAGGATCCTTTGATCGTAGGAAAGCTTTCATCTTGTTCTTCCGATGTTGTAATCATTTCCATCAAAGTAGGGTGGTATGATATTGCTTTGCCCTTCCATCAGCCCTGGTGCTAGCATACTAGCCATGGATCTTTTTCCCTGAAGTAAAACACTTCAAATAAAGTGAGTACACAGGCTCTGATACCAATTGATATAGCTAGTATAAGTACCTAGAGGGGGGTGAATAGGTATATAAAGGATTTTTCTCTCTAATTGCACAATACTAGACAGTTGATAGATTTGAGACAAACAATAATCAAAGTAAGACTGAGAGAAGAGAAAATTGAACACGCGGTTTTATAATGGTTCGGCTTATGTCAAGCATACGTCCACTCTTCTGCACTGACAGCCTATTGGCTGGATTTCAGTATGAACAAACAGATGTTACAGCGTTGTTCTTCCTTGATTTCTCGGTGTAGATGATCTACCACACTCGATCAAGGTATCTCTAAGTATAGACACTCTTTGTGTATACAATTTCGCTCAAAATGTATCGACTAATAATCAAGGTGCTTCAGACTCTGGAATTTATCTATCGATCATGCACTAAAGCAACTAGAATGTCTTCCTTTTATACTCCTTTATGCCATCATACCCGTTGGCACTTACCAAAGGAATTCCTCCAATCTACCCGTTGGACGGAATCAATCAAGAAGATCATTCGAGCTATTAAAGGAACCCGACGATAGCCCATCAATCCTATTCGCCCATACAATCGGGATCTTGGTTTCCAAGAATAGAACCTTCCAAGAATATTTCCGACCATCGGATCTTCAAACGATCTTGATTACGAATAAAAGAATCCATTATATTTATCCAGCCAAGAGATCTTCTCCAGAGGATAGGACTAAATCCTTAACCAAATACTTCGGCTCTGGATTGACTTTGTCACTAGATTAGAAAAACTGTCAATGAGAATAGTCTTGAGTCTTGAGTCTTGTGTCTTGAGTCTGGTGATCTGAAAGTCTTCATACTCTAAACAGAAGGTCTGTACTTATCCAGACTAGATTGATAGAAACGATTTGTCAGCTTCAAAATATTCTGGAAAGATTTCTCCAACAGTTGCACTGAAAGGACCAAATGTTTTGGTCGCCATTCTTCAGCCACTTAATCCTATACCACATTCTCATATCAACTCTCTTGCCTCGATAGAGCTTGAATTTGCTGCTTCAACATCTTTACCTCGTGATACTGATACCTGATTATGACCAGCATGAGTAAGAATAGCGAGCCAGCCCTATAACTTGTCAATTCTAAAACGTTGACGTTTGAATTTATTTTTGCTAGGATTTGTCAAATTCGGGGCTGCTTCATTCAGTTTTAAGGCTGAGGCATTGTGTCTAATTTGCTCATTTTCCGAACTCTCCTTCGCCACACCAGTACATTATAGGGCTTTGCCCCAAAAGGCTTCAAATTGAAATAATTATCTTTGTTGCAGGTTCACATTACTGAAGGAGAGAAGAATTGGGTTGCAGCCCAATCCAAAGGCAGGAATGACCCACCCCTTCTCATTGGGAACTTAGTCTCGTTTGGTTTAGCATTGCAGGTGAGCTTTAGGGGTTCTAAAGTCTACTGGGCAAATGCAAATGGTGTTTTGTTCATTTTTTGCTCGACTTTAGGGAAATGTGATTGCATTTCCAAAATTCTCTAAGGCTTTTGCCCAAGGCAGGTCCGAAGGTCATTTAAAATGATGCATTTTCGGATTGCAAATACAATTATCTTCTTCCAATTTTGCCCTTATTCAACTATCATAATTCCATAAATGTCCCTACCTAATGTTATGTCATCGATGAGATTGGTGAGGCCGTATATGGCTACAGATGTGCTGGATTTGGCACCAACAACCTCATCTGAGGTCGTTAAACCCTAGGCAAGGTCGCTTAAGGTCGCACGACCTAACTATTGGTCGCCTAAGGTCGGGCAACCTTGAATGAGGCTATTGGGAGCCAGATTTAGCCTTGTTAGAGGCTTGCTGCCCTCTCGTGAGCCATCGAGTCTTATCATTTTTTTAAAAGAAATGTTTTTCGAAACGTGATTTTGTCAAACACTATCTGTCAACATTATTTTTCAATATACTTTAAAATTACATTAGCTAAACATTATTTGCATTTCAAAAAACCCTTCAACTCGAGGCATTTGCATTTTCCAAAACCAAACCAAATAGCCCTTTAATCTTCTTGTCAAATCAGTTATGGCTTTTGTTTTTCCATCCTTGTTAAATTTTTTTTTTTAAAGCACCCCTCTTACTTTTTTTTTTCACAAGCACCTCTCTTATTTGACCAAGTGAAATAACAATGCTTCATTTTAATATCACTAATAACTGGGAGTTGCCTTAATAATTAGGGGTGTTAAAAAAAAAAACCCGATCCGATCCCATCCGAACATGACCCGAAATACATATTTCGGGTCTTGATTCTATTCGAGTAATAGATATAAGATAAGTAAAGAAACATGTTTTGGATCGAATCAAGTTGAAACATTATTCAACTCGGAACACATTAAAAACAAGCTACCAAACACAAACATGTTCTCATCTTTACCCACGGCCAAACAGTCAAATGCATACCCTCGGTCCTTCATCGGCTCCGCCTTCTTCTCCGACGACTGTGCCTTCTCCTTCTCGTCGACTCCGCCGCTGTCCACGACCGCGCCTTCTCGTTGATTCTGCCCGCCCTCGTCGATCTCCAACGGAGCTTCCGTCGCCTACGCTCATGACTGCCAGTTCGGCCTCTCCTCCGATCGACGTGCCTCCGCCTCGTCGTCGCCGTCGCCGTCCGTCGCCGAAAACCCCTCCCCTTCCCCCTCCCAAATCCCTTCCACTCCGGTCCCGCAAGCCCTACCTTCTCTCCCAGTCCACGACTGCGCCTTTTGAGCGCTCTCTCTCAAGCTCGTCCCCCGGATCAGCAAACTCTCCTCCGACTTTGGTGGCGCCGATGTTTTCAAATTGAGGGGCGAGGGCTTCGCGCTGGGGGTTTTGGTGCTGGCTTGGGCCGTGTCGAGCTACCTGCAGCACGCATTTCTTTAGGAAGCCAAATGAAAATAGGGTTCGCGTGGATGTGCTCGAGAGGGTTCTCGAGAGGGATTTGGGGTTCTTTGAAGGCCGGGGTGGGGTTTCTGCTAGGGACATTGCGTATCGAATCACAGCCGAGGCTTCTGATGTTGCTGACACGATTTATGCTCTTCTTAATGTAAGTGATGTCGTGGTGAATCTGGGTGATGCTTGTGCTAATACATAAGTAGGTTGGGGGGGGGATGCGGTCGTGATTCGTGGTTGGCTTGCATGGGATGTGGGAAAGAATTGATTTTGTTTTGGCGTTTCGGTAGCTCCGTTGTTGGAATTTACTTTTGTAGCTTTCTGATTTGGTGAGGCGGCTCGGTGGGTTTATCAAAGTATTGCAGATTTGCGATGATTGAGATTGTTGAAGCTGTGGGAAGTTTACGCCAGTTGATTGTCCCGCGTGATTTGGCTTTTAGATGTTTTGCATTTGTGTTGAATGTGTAATTCGATTAAGTGGATTGTTTCCCGACTCTTGGCATGTTTATGTGGAGTTGTTTGAGCTTGAACGATATTTGTGCTCGAGTTTTGCTTGATGCTGCACTATTTGTTTAGATGGTCTGCTGCTCAATTTTGTACTTAATTAACAGATTGATTCACTTCGTTATTATTTATCAGTGATCAACACTTTTTACCGCACCCGCCCGGCGTATTTGTCTCCCGAATTGGTTTTCCAAGCTAAAGATGAGTGTGGTTGGTTTTGACTTTGGGAATGAGAGTTGCATTGTCGCCGTTGCACGGCAAAGGGGGATCGATGTTGTGCTCAATGACGAGTCCTAATGTGAGAACCCTGCAATTGTTTGCTTTGGTGAGAAGCAGCGGTTTATTGGGACTGCAGGAGCTGCTTCTATGATGAACCCCAAGAATTCTATTTCCCAGATTAAGCGATTGATTAGACAGAAATTTGTAGATACTGAACTCCAGGGGGATCTGCAGTCATTGCCTTTCCAAGTGGCTGAGGGGCCTATTGGGTATCCTTTGATACATGCGAGGTATCTTGGAGAAGCAAGGACATTCACACCTGCCCAAGTACTTGGTATGATGTTCTCGAATCTCGAGAGTATTGTTGAGAAGAATCTAAATGCAACAGTAGTGGATTACTGCATTGGAATTCGGGTTTACTTTACAGACCTCCAGAGAAGAGCAGTCCTAGATGCTGCTACTATTGCAGGCTTATTACACCCTCTTCAGTTAATCCATGAGACCACTGCAACTGCATTGGCTTATGGTATCTACAAGACTGATTTGCCTGAAGTTGACCCGCTTAATGTTGCGTTTGTTGATATTGGTCGTGCAAGTCTGCATTGCAGGCTTCAAAAAAAGGACAGTTGAAAGTCCTTGCTCACTCTTATGATCGGTCATTGGGTGGCAGAGATTTTGATGAGGTTTTGTTCCACTAGTTTGCTGAGAAATTTAAGGAGCAAATACAACATTGATGTCTTCTAAAATGCTAGAGCTCGTCTTCGGCTTAGGGCTGCCTGTGAGAAGCTCAAGAAAGTTCTCAGTGCAAATCCCGAGGTGCCTTTGAATATTGAGTGCTTGATGGATGAAAAGGATATCAGGGGATTTATCAAGAGGGATGAGTTTGAATGCGGCGCCCCCGATTTTGGAGCGAGTGAAAGGACCTTTGCGAAGACTCTTGCGTAAGCCGGTCTTGCAGTTGAGAATGTACATATGATTGAGGTCGTCGGTTCCGGATCTCGTGTTCCTACTATTATTAAGATTTTGACGGAATTGTTTGGGCAGAGAACGCTAAAGCAAAAGCTGGGTTTAACTAACCCAGAGAAAAGGGAGGTGAAAAAAAAAGAAAAGGAAAACCCAGAAACCCGACCCGAACCGAACGGACCCATGCGTCTATAAATTCACATATCTCTTATGTACATGAATGTAAAGCTCTATAAATAGATAAGAGCATAGAGCTTCATTAAAAGGTTTTTCGACTCGATTCCAAAAGAGATTTGAAATACTACTCTTCTCTTCTGATTTTTTTTTTGTCTGGTTAAAGGTTTGACTAGGTCCTGTTTAGTGCTAATCCAAATAGGTTCAGAGTGTTGTATCTTTCATGTGTGATCACTTAACATTAGGATTTAAATTGCACGAAAATGTAAAAAGATTGCTTGACCACCTTAGATAACAACTAAACTCATAGTTACCGAAAGGGCCTTAACAAGCATCTTTATTGTAATCCAAGTCGCTAAACTCATGAAATCTCTAGTTTCGTGAAAATCAAGGGAAGTCTTTCGACCCTTAATTGGGTTTCTAGCCAACTCCCAACAAAGAGTCTCGTGGCGACTCATAGATAACATTTTTAGGTTGTCTAAAAACTTAAAATGAATCCCATATTGCAAGGTGTGGGTTTGGTAGGACCCACGTTGAATCTATTATTTTATTTCAATTTGTTACTTTTACTTGTTTTTAACTAAATTGAGTTGAGTGGATTTCCATATGAATAAATTATTTTTTATGCATACAAAAAAAAATCATTTTATGGATATTCCATATACGTATACTTTGGCTCGAATGAACGTTCTAATTTTTTTTTATTAAGCTATGCTATACTGAAGAAAGAATATAGATTTCTTGAATTTTTTCCCTGCCATTGGGAAAGAATTTATTTTGTAATTAATGGACCAAGTATGGCCCATCGACTAGATGATGCTCTCGAAGCCATCTATTTTGAGGACACCTGCTTGGACTGTTTTATGAGCAAATGCCCCTAAATCTACTTGCTTGAGGAACATCTTCCCGCCTCAAGGGATAGGCCACGACAAGAGGTGAGACTGTCTTCCCCACTTGTTTAAGTGAGCTAACGGTGGGGATGTTTAGTTTCATGGGTGAGTTTTTTCTTTTATACTTTTGTCGCGATCTAATCTCGGGTGAATCACTTAGGATTTGGTTAATGAATTACTAAGTCTAAACTTAGTTCAAGCTCTCTCAAGTCCATACCAATTCATGACTTAGGTTTAAGTTTTTAACATGCAAATAATTTTTCAATTAAGAGTTGCCACTAATCTATTTTTGGTGGGCCGATTAGAAACCCAACTAAAGTAATGGGAGATTTACATTACTCCTATGAACTAGAGATTTATGAGTTCGGGGACTTAATTACGCTAGATTTCTCTAACGCCTTTCCGGTACTTTTCCCTTTTATTTTGAAAAAAAAAAACATGTTTGGCAAGCAGTTTGAATTGATTTTAATTTATTTCCCTAACATGTAAGGTTATCATGTGGGTGCGCAAACCACCAATTTAACACTCAGATAAAGCTGTGAATAAATTATAAAACTTATCTCATGACATCGAAAGCATCTGTAGTATTAGATCAGAATTCACATCGATGGTCCTAAATATGATTTTTAATTAACACGTAATTACTTTTTTGTTTTCACTTATTTAATGAGAATCATGTTTTATGCAATGCATGCTACTAATCTAACATGAAATCATATAACATGGCAATATGATCTAAACTATATGACATAAGTGAAATATTTTTGTGTTTCCTTAATGAGCATGCAACCTATCCTAAAGAATGAAATTAATTTATTCAAAGACATTTTTTTGGTATTTTCCATGAAATTCGAAATTAGAAAATCGCAAAAATTATCTATCCAAATTAAGACATTATCCAACTTATATTAAGAATTAGGTTAGGCCAAATCTTAATTTAAATTAGAATGTTATCTTAACTTGGTAATCCCTATCCTAAAATGTAATCTATGTAAAAAAATTATCCGAACTTATAATTAGTTAGAAAATAAATTTAAACATGCAATGTTATCATAATATGCAATGATGTGCAAGGAATGCCCTAATTCTAGTTTTTTTCTTTTTTATAAAATTCGAAATTAAAATTGTCCAATAATTAAACATGCAATCTAAATTAATAAAAAGAAAATCTAACATCCTAAATTAATGTATTTTTTGGGATTTTTATTTCAAAATTCAAAATAACTAAATTTCTTATTCTAAACATGCAAAACATGAACCTAACCTAACTCAATTTTTTTTTTTTTTTTGGATTTTCTTTTACGAAAACAAAATCGATTCAAATAATGCAACAATAAATCAGGCAAGATAAGGTTGATATTCATAAATTGACAAATCATATCTCGCGCATGAGATCGGATTGGCCAATTTTAAACAAAATTGCGAATCAAATCTCGATCGTGAAATTGGATTGGCGATTTTTCCATGCGATTGCGAGTTAGATTTCGGACGCAAAAATCGGATTGTCAATCGTATGCATGTTGTGAAATTAAAAGGCTACTCGAGTTACGAATATCACGTCGGGGATTTCAATCATGCACCCGGAATATATAACCAATAAAGAAATGAAATATTTTTAAAAAATAACAAATAAAAAAATCTACCTAATTGGGATTTTTGGGCTTCCAAATGAGGTTTAGCAAACGGCGGCTCGGACCCACGATGGAGGCTCGGTGTGGCTCAAGGACAAGTTGCCGTGCTAGTGGACAAGGTTGAGGGTGGAGGGCAGCCGTTCGGAGCTCCGACGAGGGGCGACAAAGCGAGGCGGAGGTGGCGGTAGTGGGTAGGTAAAACCGAATTTGCAAGGGTTATAATGGGGCACGAAGGGGTAGCAACCGGTGCGGTAGCAAGCGGTTCGGAATCTACTGGCGTTGGGTGTTGGCAGAGGCGAGCTACTGCAGGGGTGGCGGTCGTCGGCAACGGAGTTGCACGAGACGGGCGCCGGGCGCAACTGGACAGGCGAGTAGCTGTTGTCATGCCCCAATCCTTCGAGCATGTGTCCATCCCTTAGCGGTCAATTAAATAGTGACGTCTCAGGACACGTCGCCGACCCATTCATTTTAATATGCATACAAAAGTGAATAATAAATCCCCAAACAACAACAAGATGTGATAGAAAAGTAGGACTACAAATTTTCAAAAACCACAACACACTTATATTCATATGTCAAACCAAGTCTTATACAATATTAGCCGACTATATACAAGGTTTGCAAAAAGGGAGGGGAGGTTCAGAGTGCTACAAGTCCTCAAGCATTTGAATCATCTATCGAATACACTAGGGACCCTAGATCCGACGGACTTGGGTCCACCACTGAACTACCTGAGGGGTCGGTCGTACCCTTTCTAAAAGCTATCTCCAGTACATACATAGGTATCTCAGATTCCGGTATGAGACTCTCTCTTTGCCCATTCCACTCATGACAATATCACGATCTGTATTGATGGGGTACCTTATGGGGTAGACTCGTATCAATCCAGACCATGGACCTCACGAGCTCATAGACCCATCCCCTAGGGTTCCCATGCAGCGGAATATAAGATACCTGTTATGTGACCTTCTTCAGCTGGCCAAAATGCGTGGGAGGAGCTGCCATCTCACAACGAGGTAAGACGACGTCTCAGCAAGTTCATTCCCTAAACTCCGACTAGGAAGGAAATACGCCCTAAGGGCTGCCTAAACACAAGCATGGGTCAGAGGACTTACTTCACCTCCGTTCCTTCCTGCAAGTCAGTATGATTCATAAAATCAAGCAATTACTTCAATTCAAATCACATCAAACAGCGATTAATCGATTCACTCTACTCCATGTCATCAATACCATCCACACTATTCGATTAAATCGAACATTGCTCACCCTAAGTTGACAACCGATAGTATAGCTTACTACAACTGATCAAGTATATTTCTTACTTTAAGCTGATAAATCAAGACCCTCAAGCTGATTTAGTATACTGATAATGCTCACTCTAAACTGATAAAGCATATTACTTGTGCTAAGCTGACATATCAAGACCCGTAGGCTAATATAGTATATTGATAATGCTCACCAGAAGCTACCAAGGTATATTGCTCACGCTAAGCTAACATATCGAAGCCCTCAGGCCGATATAGTATACTGGTATACTGTTCACTCTAAGCTGATATATCAAAACCTGCAGGCTGATATAGTATATAATCCTGGTCACCCAACAATTTCATCGTTTTATCATACCCGATAAAAATAATCGTGTATGGGTACACGGTCGGCCTTAGCCAAAATACAATATTTTTACTTTACAAAATCTCACTAATTATATAGTTCATAAAAATATTTTTGGCGTTATAAACGACACACAGTAATTTTCTAATTAAATAATGAAATTAATAAATTTTGGGATAAATACCCAAAATTACAAATCACACTCAAATTACACAAATTAGCACCCAAATAAATAAACCAAACACACCATTGCAATCAGTACGAAATTCCGGTCACCAACTATCCCGGTCTAATTTTCGGAAAATAATAAATAATTAAATAATTACCAAAATTAATTAAATAATTACCATTAAATAGCAAAAATGCACACTTAGGCCGGAAAAGTCTAATTAAATACCGAAACGGGCCTATAAAATTTCCGAACCTATCTAGATAAATAATACGATCTATCTACTTGCTAATTGCACAATTCTAACCACCTAACATGCATAAACGATTAACTAAATCGCTAATTCGTTCTAACTAACCACCTAAACTAGACTTAATCTGAACTAATCAACCATTAAGCATCATTAGCTCTCTAAGCAAAGATTAATGAGTAAACTCACTAGATTTGCAATCTGACTTAACCATGACGACGGCGAGGAGGAGACGGGCCAAAAACTCCAAAACGGGGCACCTTTCGAGGTCCGAAAGGGCTCAGAAACGGGCCAAACAGTGAGCTACAGACCCAGGGCTTCTCGGTTCTATTCGTTGGGTTAAGAAGGAGGCTGAGCTGCTAGTTCGGCGAGACAGGGCCAGCGAAGGCTGCAACAATCCAGGCAGGGTTTCACGGCGGCAGGCAGTGGCTAGACAGCAACGAAGGAGCTCCGGCTGAGCTTCAACGGTCACGGGGAGGCTCGGGATGGTTATGACGAATGGCTGGAGGCATAGAACAATGGGACGAGCAAGCGAGTGTCGCGGGGTGCGACGTTGAAGCGGTTGGACTTCGGCGGTGCTGGACAACTCGAATGGGCTGCTCGACAGAGGAAGGAGCTGCTCTGCTAGGTTTTCTAGGTTTTTGAGACTCCAAGCTGGCTGGAAATGGAAGGGGTCGACTGAATGGGGAAGAAGAAGAAGGGGGGACAACTTTGGCTTGGAGGGGGCCACTTGCTTCACTTCCTATCTCTTTGTCTCTTAGAAGAGGCCCCACCATGGATGGGCTGTCTTCCTCAGCAACTTGCAGCCATAAAGCTTCCCTAGGAAGCTTTTGAGTTGGTCCCAAAGTGTGGAGCAAGGGGGCCTACGAATTTTGAAAGGTCTCCCTCCAAATTGAACCAAATTCCTACTTGAATTAAAACAATTCGCTCCCATAAATTCCACCGTGGTGTCCTCGATCAAATTGACAATTTTCCACGCCAATAGAACCAACTTGCATCCCAATTGTGCGATAAAAAATTATCCCATGAATTTTCCGAACAAAAACGGCATCACTTTGAAATTTCGTCGAAAATCTCGGTTTGTAGAAAAATCTTTCTGGAGGATCGATCGACATTCCTAAAATGACTTGTGGCATGACAGGACTTGAAATCGGATTCAAATTCACGGTTAATTTCGATCTGGCGTGATTTTTTCTTGACATAGGTGACCGGGTAGTTTTCAGAAATTTTTAGTGCAATTGATCGGTAGTCGATTTTCTTCGAGCCACAATGTACCTCTTTGACACATTGGCAACTCTTGATGGTTGTGAAAATCTCAAAGTTTCAAATACGGACACAAGGTACTAAAACGACAAAAAAATCAATCTAGTGCTAATTGACGAGACTTTTACAATTTGGTGGAATCACCAACGTTTAGTCTTATATCTCAATCGAATCAACATATCTCTGATCTCTAATCGATCTTTACTGTGCCATAATGATCTTTGCAGATGAGCACGGTTGAGTAGTCGAATCCTAGTCGAACTCTCAAGTGTATTGCGTTAAAATTCCTTAATGACTTCCCCAAATAGTCTAATTATCTCATGAGTGATCAGCTCAGAGAATAGCACTATAGGCGCGTTGATGAAATGCCTGATTTATTCAATTGAAAGCAGAATTGAAATTTTAGGATGGCATAGCTGTGGCGTCAGCGCTCGAGCTGACGGGCAAGCACGGGCTAGTGCGGGGCTTGCGGCTTGTTGGCGAAGTGGTGTTGGCATGGGCTCGCGGGTGAGGCAGTGGCGTAAGCTTGTAGGTGCGGGGGAAGCTCCAGCGATGGCACGGCAAGAGCGGCAGAGGCAGTATTTTAGAGAGCGCGGAGCGATAGTGGAGTAGAGTGGGTTCATGGGTCGCCGGCGGAGTAGCGGCGGTCGGCGGCTCAGCTACCGGCGCGAAGAGCGGCAACAGCGAACACCGGTGGGGAGAGTCCGCGAAGAAAAAGAACAATATGTTGTTTTGTTTCTTCTTTTTTCCTTTTTTCTTTTGTCCCTATCACCCTGTCATTTCACACATCCCTCTCTCTCTCTCTCTCTGCTAGTGTACCTTCAGCCTCCTTTTAGCTGACCTTGACTTTTCTCCTCAAAAGCCTTTTCTTTTTTTCTTTTTTTTTTCTTTTTTTGTGTTTTTTTAAGGGAATGAAGAAGGCCCTTTCTGCCAAGTGATCAAAAGAGAAGACCCTTAACTGTCGTGTAGCAATCCTTTTATAGGTGGGTGGACTAGGGTTTTTTTTTTCAAATCAACATCCATGAAGATCACCACCCAAATGCAATATTCTCCATCGATTTTATCACATATTGCTAAAGATTCAAGATTGCAATGAGATTTTTCTCTAATTCCAAATCTTGCAAAGATAAGTTCGCAATATCTCTTTGTCACACTTGCCCTATCTAAAAATATTGAAAAATCCACCGTTATATCACCGAAAATATCAAATCTCTATTTCTCATAAGATAATTTTCGATCAAAAAAAAAAAAAAAGGGCTCGAGTTAATTTGCTCTCTTTGTGGGCTTAGTCTAACTCGTCAAATTAAAACTCAGAACTACCAATTTAAACCCATCTGTCACCAGTCCGATGTAAATGCAATAATAAAAATGCTCCTAAATTATATGCTACGCAATTTAATTCTAATATTTTTTAGGGGTTAAAAATTAATCCTTAATTTTTTAATGCGATAAATAACTAAATGTGTTGTCAAAATTTAGGTGTCAACAACTTTACAAAGAGGTAAGGCAAAAATCTGAAAGTGAGTTGGGAGTTAAAATAGGATGGACAAAAAAAAATCAATATCATTAATTTTCAACTCACACGTTGTAATCTCTTTGTCAGTAACTCCTTCTCCCCACCCCCTAAAAAAAAATAATAAAGAAACTTATCCTACAAGCTCTCAACTTCAGTTGAAAGCTGAGAGCTTGGTTTATTCTACTTTTCTTTTTCTAAGCTTGGATTTTTTTTTGTTTTTTTTCTTCTCAATCTAATCTAAGAGTTTTTTTTTCCCACTTTGCTCGGCATCTTCTTTCACTTCTTGTTGTTGTTTTTTTCTTCACTCGTTGTGGCGAATAAATCTCTATGTAGTTGAAAATTTTGTGAGAATGTTATCACCGGTCTAGCCATTAAGATGCCTGAGACATGGTTGAATGACTTATTCGAGATTTGGTGGAAGGTCTCCTCTCACTATTTAAGTGTAGACTCTCTTAATAAATCTGGATTTGAGAGTTTTTAAGAGACGTTTGATTTGTGGTGGTTTAACATATTGTCGTCTCCGTATGGCCATAATATAGAGGATGCCAAATTTAAGCGCGCACCACAAACTTTAATTTATGGAGGTAGAAACCTTGGCATGTGTCTATCATTGGTGATTCTGATGATTGACCGTCTATTTTTTATTTTTTTTATGTTGTAACAAATTTGGTTTTTTGGGATGAGAGCATCCTTATAGCCGCAAGTTATATACTTTTGTTTTTGTTTTTGTTTTTGTTTTTTTTGTAGTCTTTTGGGATTTATTTTGCTTGAAGCTTTCTATGTTCCTTTCATGTTCGATTATGACAAATGAATGAAATTTTCTTTCAATTGAAAAACTCAATATCCATTGTCGACCAAAAAAAAAAAAAAAATCACAATTCGCTACTAGCAAAGAATATGGGGAATGGGGACGTGTGAGTGTGGGGGCAGGTGTTTGATCCTCGTGGAAGGCAAAAGTGAGAGAGATTAGTGTTGACAACTGAACGATCGAGAAAAAAAGAAAAAGAAAAACTCAATATACATAAATGCACAATCGATCACGTGTGAATTTGGTAATGTTCTATAGGCATTTTGCCAAGCATGAAGAATTTCGTTGAAGTCCTCAGTACAAACCCATGATAAAGAATTACTGTTACAGATGTGCCCAATCTAGTTCCATAGGTCAATCGGTCTTGGTATCTCGGTGGTGTCTAAGATGAATGTAATCCTAGTCTAACCTTCCCAGCCGACGACAATATTAATTAAATTAGCCGAAGATAGCAGCAAAGACAATCCAAGTCATCATGGTGTTTGTGGTGGCTGATTAGGGCTTAGCCACCTGAGTCTGAGTACGGAATTCATCTTGCAATAGAGCGGGAGCATCCAAATAGCAGATCCATCTAAGCCATAAGTTTTGAAGCCAAGGGAACGATATGGTTCACGACACTTCTTCTTCCCATTCTGAAGCCGGACGTCAGCAGGTTCTTTCCCCGAGCTAATTTTGAGGGGCCCATTTCTTGTCAGGAATTGGGCTCGAAGAGGGGTTTAACCACAAATTGGACTCACATTGGGCTTCAAAGTGGATTTCCCTTTATCAGAATTTAAGTAAGGAAAAGCCCTAGGACCTTCTTTTTTTTTTTTTTCCCCAACAGCCTAATTAGATGGGAATTTGTCTAAATCTGGGAATATCACTCTGCCAAGTGCCAACAGATCAAGCTGAGTCGCCCTGACCCCTATCCGAGGTATACCAAGAGAGTCAGGTTGCAGTGTGAAGGTGCTGCCTAAGACTGATGCAAACGTACTATTCTAGGAAGCCACCAGTTGTACGTTCTCCTTCCACAAGACACTCTCTCCCCAGATCCTCCACTGGGAAAGGTGAAGCTTGAACGTTAAATTGATAGGGAACCATTCGATTACCATGGTTTCTAAAACAGTTTCCTCCTCTTCTTCAACTCGAGCAGCTTCACTGTAAAAAGCATATCAAGCTGGACTATTTTCATTGGACCTCAGCCCTCATCCAAGAAATATGTCGGTTCAAAAAACCTGCACTTATTTCCAATTTTCAAAATCCGACATCTTTCTTCCGATTTTCCACTTTCTAGATATCAGTAAAATGAAGATCAGAACACATCCAACAAACCTAACTTTAAAATGCAACAAATGCTGGGACCTAAAGCAAAATTGTGCCAGAACATAATGGAAACGTGCTAAATAATGCGAAATCACGTTCTAGAATCACGGAGTTAACTCTGATCTTTGTCTCCTTGTTGCCCAGTCACCTTCACTCACGTGATTCCCTTTCGTGATCGTTGAATTGCGAGGAAGCAAGGACATTGAGATCACGACAAAACGATCCTCGACAGATGCAGAAACCGTGGCCTAGGCATGTGTCCGCGTATCATCAATCTTAAAATATTTAAATAATCTATCAGGAAACGGATTCCCAAAAATAACGATCCGACACTTCTCATCGAACCCCAAAAAACAATGAACGTGGAAAACGTGCTCAGGAAACATGTTACACCGATACATTACAGAGTTGAACATACCTCGTCTTTCACAGATTAAACACCGTTGTTGTAGTTTGATGAGGAATTTCGATACTGTTTTTCAAATGAGCGTACTGTCCTTGAGGAGAAACTGGGAGAGTGTAGGAAAACGAGAGAACGTATTCTCACTTATCTTCAGATTACGTAACTCATCTAATAACCAACTTATCAGATATATTAACTGCCCAAATTTTCCCTTTTTATTTTTTATTTTACAGTAACTACTCTCTTCTATGGGCCATTCCCTTACGGGCCAGGTTTTGGCTCAACATAGGTGGACAGGCTTAAATAAGCCCATAAAAAATATTTTTTTAAAAAACCATCATCTCCCACTCGCATATGGTTGGGAACAAAATCCTCTTTACCTCTCTGCAACATTTATACCGGTGAATAATTTGTGGGATCAGCATACTTTGAAAGATCGTTGACATACATCTGTTAGGAATATATAGTAACTCATAATGGGTATCACATTTTTCAGTAGATTTAGTATGCAGTACTCTAGATCGATCGATTACATTTATATCTCTCTTGATCTATTTCTAAATAATGATATATTGTATTCACAATTATGATTATCCCAAAAACAATCATAATTGGTCAATTAGTTAATACAAAACAAGAATGTGATTCTCCAAATTCAATCTTCCTTTTCCCTTGAAACTCTCAATTTCAAATCAACTTGCTTTTCTAGAAATGTCCCATTAGATCGAATTAATTCATGATAATTGGCAACATTCTAAGATAGCAAACACTGAATAGAAATCTTGAGAATAAGTAAGAGTCATGAGGGCGCTTAATTGATGAACTCTTTTCCTCAAGAGTCTCACACGGCATAAAAGTTAAGATCAAAACTTTTGCCACTCTTGTTAGTCGTCTCATGCATACGTAGTATGAAATATGTATTACAATATTAACTCATTTTCCATGGAGCGTATGTCTACACTTTCAATACCGTATAGATGATAGTTCAGACATACCTAATGTCTAACTTGAGTTCACGTAACTACTCTTTCACGGAATTCATCAAAACTCACGTCTGGCATCATAGACAAATGAAGTAAAATATGTGGATTATTTTACTTTCGGATATAGTAAATATTATGTCATCATCTTAACACTTAGTTAATGTGACATATATATTTTAAGCTTGAGCACTCGATTATCACCTAGATAATAAGTTTAAAAACCATCTTATCTCTATTTATTACATAGTAAATAGAGGCGATTATCCATGTGAGTGGGCTAATCTTTTATCTGTCTGACACATTTTCTCAATTTTATATAATGCACTAAGCATTAAGATATATAAACGTCAAACAAAGACTCATAGACATTAATAATAAAAATATAAAATCATTAAATGTGAACACTTCAAGAAAATTACAATATTCAATACATCAGCCTCAACACAGTCCTAGAGATTTCACATGCCCACAGAACACATCTCTAAGTATTAGCTTTGTCATAGGATTTGATACACATCTATATTAGTTCACATCTTTTCGTATAACCATATTTTTGACAAAATTATACTTGGTATCTATCTGTTTGGTCTTGCCATGATATTTTGGATCTTTAGTGTATGCTATTGCTGCTTGGCTATCACAGTTAACCAACAATAAGTTTGCAACATTCTCAATAACACCTAAATTATCTAAAAATCTCTTAAGCCAAACACTTTCTTATATTGCTGTTGATAATGCCACAAACTTAATTTCCATTGTAGACAATGCTATACACGTTTGTTTCTTACTGCTTCATGATATGGCGTCATTATTCAGTAAGAAAACAAATCCAGAGGTAGATTTCATTTCATCTAAATTTCCTCCATAATCAGCATCTGAATAGTCTTCAAGTCGTAGATCCTTTCCTTAGTAACTCAGTGTATAATCAGCAATTCTCTTTAGATATATCAGTATTCTTTTAACGGTTTTCCAATGTGTTTGACCTGAATTGGATTGGTATCTACTCACCATTCCAACTGCAAAACATATGTTAGGTATTATATACATCATAGCGTACATTAAGCTTCTAACAGCACTAGCATAAGGAACATGTTGCATTCGTTCCTTCTTTTGTGGAGTCTTTGGACACATTTTATGACTCAATCCTTCACGTTTTGCAATAGGAGTATCTATAGGTTTACAATTTTGCGTATGAAATCGTTCAAGAACCTTATTTATATATATTTCTTGCGAAAGAGATAATGATATCTTCAAACGATCTCTTAAAATCTTAACTCCAAGAATATATGCAGCCTCACCATGTCTTTCATCTCAAAGTTAGAAGATAACCAATTCTTGACAGTATTAATAAACTCCATATTACTTCCAACAATCAGTATATCATCAACATATAATGATATAATCACAAATTGATCTTTAGATCTTTTGATATATACACAACGATCCTCATCAATCATTGTAAAATCATGTGCAATTATGGTATTATGAAAATGTATATACTATTGTCTCGACAACTGCTTAAGGCCATATATTGATTTTAAAAGTCGACATATCTTTTCTTCTTGACCTTTCATAATGAAACCAACAAGTTGTTCAATATATATTTCTTGCTCTAATTATCCATTGAGAAAAGCAATATTTACATTCATTTGATGTAACTTAAGATCCATACTAGTTACTATTACCGGAATTATGCGAATCGAGGTAAATCTCACTATAGGAGAAAATGTTTCCTCATAATCAATTCATTCCTGTTGATTATACCCCTTCGCCACAAGACAAGCTTTATGTCTTTCTATTGAACCATCAACTTTACGCTTTATTTTAAGAACCCACTTGTTCCCAATAGCTTTGTGTCCTTTCGGAAGATCAACCAGTTCCCAAACATGGTTTGACTTCATTGACTCTATTTTCTCTTCCATTGCATGCATCCATTTTTCTTTATTATGGCAATTTAAAACCTTATTTACATTTATTGGCCCATCTTCATCTTGTAAATTAACCATAAAAGTTTCCCCTTTAATGTCAAAACGTCGACGGGGAACACTTTTGCGATTTGTTCGCCGTATGGGAGATTGTATACTTTGCACATCATTCCCCATTATGCTCTCACTCGGATTAGATAATGACAATATCGTCTCAATATGTGGTTGTAATTAAGAGTGAGTTGAATTAAATTCATCACTTCTCATATTACTCCCACTTGGACGAACTCCACTAAGTTCATTATCTTGATCCAAGGTTTCAAATAGGGAGTAGTCCTAAACTATTTCGCCATTCTTAGGAAATTCATTCTCTAAGAATGTGACATCTCATGATTCGAATTCAGTTATACTCCCACTTTTTTGCTCACCTATAAACACATATACTTTTGTGTGTTCAAAGTATCTTATGAAAATATTCTTCTTGCTCCTAAGACCCAATTTTCCAAATTTGTGAGAGGGCTCATGACTATAGGTAGCACAACCGCATGATTTAAGAAAACTTAAGTCCAATTTTCTACTTGTCCATAACTCATATGGAGTAGAAACAACTGATTTGGAAGGCACACGATTAAGTATATAGGTAGCAGTTAATAAAGCATCACTCCAAAAATGATAGGTAAGTTAGCATGTGCCATTATGGAGCTAACAATTTCTAGTAGGGTTCTGTTTCTTCTTTCCACAATACCATTTTGTTGATGAGTATATGGAATAGAAAACAATCTTTTTATTCCTTTTCATCACATATATTTCTGAACTCATCGAGATAAATATTCTCGACCTCAATCGGATCTCAATACTTTTAGTTTCTTATCTAATTGATTTTTTACCAAGTTCATAAACTTTTTAAAACAACTCAATACTTTAGATTTATGAGAAATCAAATAGACATAAGTATAATAATTTATAAATGTAATAAAAATAAACAGCCACATGCCTTCCTCTCACATTCATTGGACCATAGATGTCAGAATGGATTAAATGCAAAGGAAATTCAGCTCTTTCACATTTTTCCAAATGGTTTCCTTGTTGTTTTCCCTATTAGGCAATACTCCCATATGAGCAAATCGACTTTTTTAATGTTGCCCAATAAGCCCTCTTTAGCTAGTCTATTCATACGTTGTTGGCCAATATGACTAAATCTAGCATGTCATACATTCACATCATTATCATATGAATTTGAAGACGTGAAAAGGGAATAATAAACATTGACATTACCACAGTCAACATTCAATACAATGAAACCATCTAGAAAATAACCACAACTATAGTAGTTTGTATTCAAATACATATTCATACAATTATTAAGAAAGTTCAAACAAAAACTAAGCTTTACCACCATTAAAACAAACATTAAATTCCGATGAATCTCCAGAGCATATAATACATCATGTAGGAACAAAGTGCGTCCATCATGCATGTTCAATTAGCAGGTGTCAATTCCTTTTACTTCGGCTCTGTAGTTATTTCCTATATAGATCCACTTAGTTCTAGTCAGTACTCGTCGAAATTCCATGAAAGATTCTCTATCCTTCGCTAAATGGTTTATTGCTCCCGAATCTACAGTTCATAAAAGATTAGATTCAGTTAAGAATATAAAACTTGACACATAAGCAAAATTCTTAAGAGTACAGGGGGTGTCTACTTTCTTTGGCTCACGACAGTTGCGAGCATAATAACCCTTCTGGTCATAATTATAACATTTCACCCTTGAAATTATCTTCACTCAAGGATGCTTTCCTCTCTTATGGTGGTTAACTCTTGGTTTCTTGCAAGGAGTCGATCCCTTGCATTTCAACCTTTTGAACGAATGCGCTTACGCTTAGAGCTTGAAGCCCATTCTAAGCTAAAACTAGCACAGAAAATATATGTTTCTCGCTCAAATGCCTTTAGGCGGTTCTCTGCTAACTCAAGGTGGTGCATAGCATCCTCAAATTCTTCCATAACATTGTTAAGAGTTTTTAGTGCTTCTTGCTTTTCAAGCACATATTGAATTTTCATATTCAATATTTCACAATTCTCTCCATTCAAATTCTCTTCTTTATTTAACTCAGCAATTATGCTCTTAATTGTTGAAGCCATCGATTTGAATATATCAAACACATATATACAAATTATTAATGCCTATTATTTATGCATCAATGTTGCATAAACTTATCATGTTAATGAATAATTTCAAATATGGTTTTAGAATCAAAAGGTCACTATGTTTTCAATCATCATCCAAAATCCTAACTTGAAATTATCATTAACATAATCTTTCATGCAAAAAATAAGTTCAACAAAGTTACTAAAACTTTCTTGAACTTCTCACAAAGAATTGTAAATTAACATATTAATTTATTAGCAAAGTCACTAAAACTTCCTTGAACTTCCCATAAAGAATTGTAAATTAACATATTAATTTACAACAATAGATAATATTGAACTTTCAATAATTAAACATGTCCATTACACTAAGTAATATATTTAGAGGAAAAATATCAACATAAAAAGAGATATTTACACCTAAAACATCTCAAACTAATCTAAGAATAAAATAAAATAAATAATTAAAACCAAAATATTCTCATTTATCTCATAAATTGGGAAAGTCTCTTCTAATCTCTTAGTAAAATTCTCTGAGAATTTTGAAGGCACATTAGTCAACCACGAAAAAACCATTGGAGAGCTCTCATGCCACTTCCAAGGCGCATTAATTATGCGCCATGTGACACTCAACCCAATGGTTGAAGTTTTGGTTAACTTGATTCTATAGTACTCTCTTACAAAAGCTATTGCAAGCCTCCTATAATCCGCGACCATGTTAATCTCCCATAGGTGATGTAATTCTACTTGCCATTCAAGTGGAAAAGTGTTCATTAAGTCCAGCACCTTCTTAAAATCTAGCATAGGATAACCATTCCAGATGATTTTTTATATCATTTGATTAACCTTGCCCACGTGTGATACTACATCACCATCATTCCACAAAAAATTAGCTAATTATGTTTTTAGTTATTTAAGTCTCACATTTTCTTCGTTCGTTCTCGGAAATGTAGGCATGTGTGCAAAACATATCATGGTTCATGCAACAAATGCAGAACATAAAAGGATTACTTATAATCCACAACGAACAAAATAGAAAATACATAATTTTCCTCTCTCTTTTTTGCCGATTAACGCCGGTCAATGGTGGTCAACGCCAGTCAACGATGGTCAACGCAAGTCAAGGGTCAACGAAGATGGGTCGGGTCGGCTCAAATCGATGACTCGTCACGTGCCCTGCACCTGCGGGGGCAATTGCCGGCTGACGTCACGATGACGTTAGTTGACACGTGCCGCGCATGCGCGGGCGGTTGTCGCATGCGTGCCACGCACGAGCATGCGGTTACCCCGCGCGTGTAACACCTTGCTCGCACGTGCGTTGCACGCGCTGATGACGCCAAATCTTCTGGCGATACGTTCGGCAGCCCTCGGCGACCAACCATCAGTCAATTTTCTCGTATCGACAAGAGCTACAACCCTATGTTATCAAAAATGAGTTTCGATTTACGGAAAATCAAAAACGAGGGGGGAACAGTTCGGGTGTCGGGATTTTCTGTTCCCCAACGACTAATGGCAACATTTCATGAAAATTCAATCAAAAACAATTTATGAACATCTACAGTAATCGAGAAACATGAACAATGCTCTGATACCAATGTCGAGAAACATATTCCCAAAAATAAGGATCCGACACTTCTCATCGAACCCCAAAAAACAACGAACGTGGAAGTGTGGCCGAGAAACATGTTACACCGATCATAAGGTACATTACAGAGTCGAACATACTTTGTCTTCCATAGATTAAACACTGTTGTCGCAATTTGATGAGAAATTCTAATACTTTTCTTCAAATGAGCGTACTGTCCTTAAGGAGAAACTGGGAGAGCATAGGAAAACGAGAGAATGTATTCTCACTTATCTTTAGATTACGTAACTTATCTGATAACCAACTTATCAAATATATTAAATGTCCAGATTTTTCCTTTTTATTTTTTGTTTTACAGTAACTGCTTTCTTCTATGGGCCCTTCCCTTATGGGCCGGGTTTTGGCCCAACATGGGCGGACGAGCTTAAATAAACCCATCAAAAACATTAAAAAAAAAAAAAACCTATCATAATCAATCACGTATTCATCTAAGAATTTAAACTTTTAGAAGAGTTGATGGTGTTCTCACAAAACCCCATATGGTATCAAAACCGAAGGTTCCAAATTCAAATTCCTAGGCATCATTTGCCTCTTCAATTAAATATTTGCATGCCTAATACTAGGCAAAAAGATCAGCTAAACGTGATGGCGAGTGTTAAAACATTTAAATAGTGAATTATTTCTTTATCGAATAGCTTAAACTTTTAAAACAATTGAAAATGTTCCCACAAAATCTCACAACCAGCCGATTTACTCATGGTTCATGGCGTGGACAAGCTTCAGCCACCACTCCGTACCTTCTTCAATCTTCCTCCATGAACGAATCTGTTGCATAAAAATGGGCGTTTACCCAGACAGTGAAAAACCTTTCACCAAAAATTTTGATTCCTGCTTTTTTTCCTCATGAGAATGAGCTTTTTGGTGATTTTGGATAGGAAGAGTTTGGCATATTTAAAAGAAAATGAAATGCAAGGATTATAAAAGTAAATAATGAAAGCAGGAAAATGAAAGGACTGCATTCATCAAAACGCAGGGCAATGCAAGTAATGGGTATTTATAGCCCACTTGTCACAATCGTTTATAAACAGTTATTATCCTAAGTTGAGCTCGGCGGGTTTGTTCATGCTCCGGCTTTCATTATCCATAAGGACATCTAACTTCCAAGGCCATCAAGATACTTAACCATCGCTATGTACCTGCGCCTTCATTCGACATTTTAATCCATGCACTCTCAGCTGGTTTCCAAGTGAACCAAATTTTAAGATGGCTAACCCTTCTCCATCGGCTGCTCTTGCTGAACATCTCTTGACTACTTCACGTGGGATTGCTTATTAGCAATTTCTTTTCCCCAAATTTTCAGTAAGTTACCACTATTATTTCTCTTTCTTATCTACATTTTAATTTTACCAACTCAGTAGTTGATGATGATTGCACCACACAGATGTCGATGTCCATCCAATATAATTTTCAATTGGTCAATGACTTGGGTTATTTTCATCAACCAATCTCACTTGATGGATTATAATCCATCACTCGTCTATCACAAAAAATTGTTACTTCTTTTTGTATAAACAGAATATATGGTGTTCGTCTAGTGGGGAGCGTCCGAAGGCCGAAAAACCAGAGATAGATCGCGTGAGTGGGGGAATTTACCTTTTAATCTCACGATCAGATTTTTCAATCCAAGTTCAATCTGGTTTATCTCTCTGATCCAGCCCAAAAATCACTTCCACCCACGACACTATCATCCTTCGAATCTGCCTTTTTCTTCTCTATTGTTATCTTCAGCCCCTTTCCTCTTATCATACTTCCGCTTGATTTATCTTTCCCTGATCCCGGACAGTGCGCCGATTTTTTGCTGATTTTATTTTAATTGCCATGATCATTGAGAAAGCCAGCTTGTATTCTCTGCCAGAATCTGATCTTCAATTTTAATTTCTTACCTTTGAATTAATTTGACAGGTTTTGCCTATTCTTACGATTGGCAATCCTGATTTAATATAAGTCCAAATTTTCCACAATCTTCAGAACAGCGATCTCCTATGTTGTGTAACATTTTGGCTGTTGGGTTGGGGGGAGAACTAGAAAGGAGAAAACTCGAAAGGCGATGGGCAATTTATAATACGAGTAGAGTATAAATGCAGGTTTATAAAATGAAGAATAAAAGAAAAATAGAGAAAACGATCATTGGGGGCAGGAAAGAGACGTGGATGAAACATTTGGGGAGTGTGGCTCGGGAAGGCTGCCATTGTTAGGGTAGACCTAACTCTCATTGAGAGCGAATTGGCGGACACGCTTAGAGAGAGAGAGAGAGAGAGAGAGAGATTACCTTTAATCTCTTCATGTTTCTTATTTCTAAATAAAAGTTTCTTATTCAATGACTTCCAAATTTAACTGTTGTTTCTATTGATTTTTTTTCCTTTTTGATTAATTACGGATATCTGGTACTAAGTTTTGTAAACATCAGTAGTCAACACCCTAAATAAAGTATTTGCATGTCCTTTCAAATTGATGTTGATATTAAACTACTTATCAAAGGCATGGTTGGAGCAAATATGAAAAAAAATTAGATGATTTGAATGCATAGAATCCCAATGCATTTGAATCCTTGATTTCGTGGAACCCACAAAAAACCCACATTATTTTACGGTTGGGATGCATTGAGCTCATATGCACAAAAAATAAATATCTCACAAATTATGGGCATAGTCAATTTTAACTCTAGTTATTTTACATATAAGTGTTGTGAATTAAAGACATGGTTCATGGATATTTCCTCCAATTAGGAAAGTACATGCATCTAGAATGTGAAGTCCATTGAAAAGAGAAGATGTGCATTGCGCTACTTCAAGTCAATAACTTCTAATATTGAATTAGTCCTTAGAGACCCGCCTCGGAAGACTCATTCCTTGAGCATTTTGTACTCGGAAATGTTTAGGATGCCACCCTCTCTTCATTTTTTTGTAGAAAATTTATTCACATAAACAACCAATTAATCAAAAAGAATTTGATCCATACATAACTGTAAAATATCGAGATCAATAAATATAGCGGAATTAAAGTGTACCTGTTTGAGTCATTACTTCACTTGAAGAAAAAGAAAAATAGATCACTCTGATAATTAGAGATCTATTGAAATGCCAGATTTTTCTTTCTACGACATATTTCAGTATAGTAGCTTTCAATGGGATTAAGTAACTAATAGATATAACATACATTTTTATAGGCTAGAAAGGGGACCTATCAAACTCTAATTTATAGCATGTCAACTGGGCCCATTTCATTACGGGTTTCAGTTAAACACAATTGCCTACACTTCGCTACTCAACTATGCCCGTTATTAATAGATGCCAAAACCCAGTTCAATAAAATCACTTAAGGATTTAACAAATATTGAAATATCCATTAACCTAATTATTTAAAATAGAAAATCAATTAATTAATATAAGCTCATATTATAGAAAATTTCCAATATTCTCCCACTTGTGCTACATTAATTAACTTATTTTTATTTTTGAAAAAGATTTTATGTTGAAAACAACACTATCAGGTTAACAACTAAAATTTTTATTTTATGTGGCCACAATTTAAAAAAATAATATTTCAATAACGGCATCTTAAAATCAATCGAATCATGTATAACCTTAGTATAGGACTATGACGATCAATGTGTTAAGAAAATACCATAACACATGACCTTCCATAATCACATATAATAAGCATTATAGTGCCAACATGTGATCAAAATATATATTATTTCTTATCAGTCCTCAATGCAATTTTTTAGCGACATGAAACTGCATTAACGCAATTTCTAAACAACATGAAATTGCACAACTATGTCACAATCCAACATGAGATCTTATCATTAGTGACATCCAATCATCTTTAAATTAAAATTTATTTAAAGATATTGTTTTATACTTCCATTTCTCAGCGAATGGGAGAAATGATAATAATATAATCAACAATAATGATCATTGAAAATAAATGCTTTAATAGATATCATGAAAGCATTTTCAGTTTGCATATAACTATAGTATCTAGAAATATAAATTATATAGCTCACACTAACAAAAGAAATCAAAAGAATCTAAAATATCAATATTCTTTACATGTTCTTTAAACAAAATGGGTCGTAAGCTTTTTGTTATAGGATTAGCTAACATGGGCTCAGTTCTAATATTCTCGATCATAATGTCTCCTTTTTTGACCAGGTCCTTAACGGTATAATATTTGATCTTCATGTGTTTGAATGCATTGCTAATCTTGTCATTTTTGGAATAAAACATAGTTGCAGTGTTGCCACAGTAGATCATCATAGGTCTAGCAATAGAGTTCATAACTTGCAATTTTCTGAGATCAAATTTCTGAGCTAAACAAGTTGAATTGACATGCCGTAACACGCTACAAACTTAGCATACATTGTAGAGTTTGTAATTAAGGTTTGTTTTGTACTCTTCCAAGAAATAGCACCTCCAGCCATCATAAAAATATATCCATAAGTTGATTTTCTGTCATCCGAACAACTAGCAAAATCAATATTTGAATATCCAATCACCTTTAGGTCCTCTACTCTGCTATACACAAGCATGAAGTCTTTTGTCCGTTGTAGATATCTCATCACCTTTTTAGCTGCAACCCGATGTTCATGACTTGGATTTGACTGATATCTTTCAAGAGTATTCACAGCAAAAGCAATATTAGGTTTGGTACATACTTGCTATGAAGCACGAACACATTCAGAGGGCCTCCGAGTTGTGTCGGACACCCCGACATGTGTCGAACATGCTCGGACACAGTCAGACATGCTCAAACACACGGTCAACACGTGTCGAAAGCTCCGACACATGGTCAACTCTTTCTGACACGCTCCGACACTTGTGTACGGAGGTTTGTGGGTGGGTCTGCAGGTGCAAAGGGAAGAAGGTGATGGAGGGTGGAGGCAAAGGTAAGGGAGCAGAGGCGACGCCGTGAGCGACGGCAAGGGAGGGTAGAGAAAGAGCAAAGACCAAGACAATCGAGAAGGCTGCGATCACCGACTGCAACGTCAAGATGGAGAACTACAATGTCGCAATGGAGGGTTGGACGCGAGGTTACAACGGCAAAGGGGGGAATGGAGGCGAGGCAGCGGCAAGCGATTATGATGAGGCGCTCGAAAGAGAGCAAAGATCAAGAGGTAGAGACCGAGCAAGGGAGAGGAGAAGGCGACTGCTAGGGTTTTTGGGCTGTTACTTTATTGAGGTTGCTTTTTCAGTTTTAGGAAGAAGAGCAAGGAGAGGAGATAACAGCTTATGGGGAAGAAACGAAAGCCTCATGCAATATGACTTCAATTTTGGGAAGTGACAAGCATAGGCGGTGGGTGGGGGTGGGGGAAGAAAGGAGAGGTGAAATAAATGGGTGGGACCCATTTAGCCCCCCAAAAAAATCGAATGTTAAATAAATTTATTAATAAATGGTAAGGCTAAAAAATAAATAAATAGGTGGGTTAAAAAGTTATTTCGAAAAATAAAAGTACTAGATGTTAAATAATGATAAATTTTGATCATCGTAGAAAAATATAAATTTATTTTGACTCTAATCTCTTGTTAGTTATTTATTCATCAATAACTTTTGTTAAAGTCAAAAAAATGTCTTTCCAATTTTTTATGAATAAATTTATTAATGTTATTAGTATAGATTCATTTTAGGCTCTATTTTATTATTTATTTATTTATGAATTTAAATAAATTAATTTAAATATAATAATTTATCATGTATATATATATAAATATTCATTTAATATACAACGTGTTCCAACGTGTCAGAATTCTCTTTTTCTGAGAAATGATGTGTTGGCATGCCGTGTCGTGTCATGTCGTGTGTCGCGTATCCATGTTGGTGCTACTTAGCATACTTGTGCATACATAAGACTGCCAATTGCACTAGCATATGAAACATTCTTTATTACTTATTTTTCAACACCATTCTTGAAACATTGTTCTATGTTCAATTTATCTCATTTTCACAACAGAGCTTCACTTGACTTGCAAGTTTACATATTGATCTTTTTAAAACACGATCTATATAAATTTTCTAAGATAACTCCAAAACCTTCTTAGATTTGTCACGATGAATCTCAATGCCTAGAACAAAAGAGGTTTCTCCAAGATCTTTCGGATCAAACTTTGTAGATAAAAAAAACTTTTTATCATTCAATAGATCAACATCTCTACTAGCAAGCAAAATGTCATCTACATAAATTACTAAGAAAATATATTTACTCCCATTTAATTTTATGTAGATGCATTGATCAAACTTGTTTTCTTTAAAGCCAAATGATTTCACAACTTTGTGAAATTTCAAGTACCATTGACGTGATGCTTGTTTGAGACCATAGATAGACCTCTGAAGTTTGCACATCATATGCTCTTTTTCGGCTTCTTTAAACTGTTCAGGTTGTTGCATATACACTTGTTCATCCATATCTCCATTTAAAAAAGCTATCTTGACATCCATTTAGTGAAGCTCTAAATCAAAATGATCCACCAATGCCATGATTATCCAAAAAGAGTCTATAGTGGACACCAAGAAAAACTTATGTATAATTATTGACACCTAATTTTCAAGTGCATATAAAAAGAAATTAAAAAATTTAATTAATTAAAATTTAAAAAAATGAAAAAGAAGGGGGGATGCGAGGGGGCCAGGTCGGGCCAAATCTGGCCTTGGCCCAACCCAGCCTTCCTCCTTTCCTCTCTCCCCTTGGCCCAGCCCGCGTCGAGCTTCTCCCTTCTCTACCCATCTTCACGCGTGAAACCCTAGGGAGGGGGAACCTAGAAATAGGCAGAACAGATTGACAAAGAGAGAAAAAGCAGCAATTGCAGAGGGAGGAAGGAAAGAGGGGGAGCTCAAGATTGAGGGAAATTAGGGAGAGGGAGCAAGAGAAAGAGGGGGGCACGCGAGTAGGAGGAGAAGGAACCTTTGAGCCACCACCACTTTGCCGGCGAGCCACCCAATCGACGCCGTTCACCGCCGTCTTCCCGGAACCTAGATCTGAAGTGGATGGAGAAAGAGGACTGGGGGAAACGAGACCAAACGAGTAGAGAGGGAGCAGAGTGCGAAAAAAAAAAAAAAAAAAAAAAAAAGAGCAGAAGGTAGGATCCGAGGAGGGAAGAGGCGTCCAAGCCGCCGCCCTCCGACCCTGACGCCATTTGAGCCGCCGCCTTCTAGCTTCGGACGCCATCGCCTCTGCAACCCTCATCGTGCCACCGCTGCTACTGTGACGCCAATAGTCCAACCCCTTCAAATCGCGCCACCGCTACGAGCTTCTCCCTTCTCTACCCATCTTCACGCGTGAAACCCTAGGGAGGGGGAACCTAGAAATAGGCGAATGCAGTTGACAAAGAGAGAAAAAGCAGCAATTGCGGAGGGAGGAAGGAAAGAGGGGGAGCTCAAGATTGAGGGAAATTAGGGAGAGGGAGCAAGAGAAAGAGGGGGGCACGCGAGTAGGAGGAGAAGGAACCTTTGAGCCACCACCACTGTCGCCGGCGAGCCACCCAATCGACGCCGTTCACTGCCGTCTTCCCCGGAACCTAGATCTGAAGTGGATGGAGAAAGAGGACTGGGGGGAAACAGAGACCAAACGAGAGTAGAGAGGAGCAGAGTGCGAAAAAAAAAAAAAAAAAAAAGCAGAAGGTAGGATCCGAGGAGGGAAGAGGCGTCCAAGCCGCCGCCCTCCGACCCCCGACGCCATTTGAGCCGCCGCCTTCTAGCCGGACGCCATCGCCTCGCAACCCTCATCGTGCCACCGCTGCTACTGTGACGCCAATAGTCCAACCCCTTCAAATCGCGCCACCGCTACCCCCGTGACGCCTGCAGCCTGAAGCTAAGACGCCGTCGTTGCCCTTCGGACGCCGTTGCCATTGCAGCCTCGCCACCATCACGCCCACTGCGACGCCTACGACTTGAAGCTGCGATGCCGCCACTGCCCTCCGCCACCTGTGCGTCGCCCACGCCACTCGCTGTGTCACCACCATCGTCAAGCTCGTTGCCGCAATCATCAGCATAGCCAAGAAGCCTTAGGGTTTCGACGAAAAATCGGGTCGGGCATGGGTCATGAAATGGGTAGGTTTTCTAGTAATTCGGGCCGGGTTTGGGCTGTTTTTGCTTGTGGGCCTGTTCATTTTAAAAAGAGAGGAGGGGACCTCTTGGGTTGGGCCCATGCTTCGAGCCCACCCAAGCCTACCGGACCAAACCCAGTTCGGACCCGACCCGCATCAACCCGACCCAGCAAAAAAAAAAAAAAGAAATATATATATGTATATATTAAAAATTTTAAAAGTTGAAAAATTAGTTTTCTTTTTAAAAAAAATAAAAAATTTCGAAAAATCCAAAAATATAGGGTTTGGTTAGGAATTGCTATGTTTTGCATTCTTAGTGTAATTAGATCTCTATTTGCTCGATTTTGATTATATCGTATGTTTAATTTGCATATTTAATTATGTTTAATTA
>NC_052618.1:25025699-25118946 GCF_016545825.1 Eucalyptus grandis | reverse complement strand
CTCAGTGACACATTACATCATATTGATCTTGTGACATCTTGAAATTCGACCCCGTTTCAATAAAGTATAATGGGCATGTCGTCAACGTGCCTATGGTCCTTTTCTCTGAGTTGATCACTCACGAGTTAACTAACCTATTGGGTGAAGCCGTTAAGGGATGTATCTGCAGTAAAATCCTAAAAGCTACTCAATTGGTTGGATTTGACTAAAATCACGTTTGATTGATTCTAACCATGAAATTTAATTTGGTTTCAGGAATTGAATATTCGAGCGTGTCACAATTCATTTTTAGGATCTGTCTCATCGTCCGTCAAATTATTGACGAGTCCGAAATTTCAAGAAGAAATTATCGGAGGAAAAATCGACCAAAAGAAAATAGAAAGGGCAAGAGAAAAGAAAAATAAGAATAATGTTATTATTTTATTTATTTTCTCTCTCTCCCTTTCTCTCTCTTCTCTCCTTCCTTCCCCCTTCGTGCGAGCACTCCACCGCCTATCCTCTCCATCTCTTTTTTTCTTTGACTGGTCAAAGCCTCTTCTCTCTTTTCTCTCTTATCTCTTCTTCTCTCTCTCTCTCTTTTTCCCCATCCCCATGTGACCGAATCCCCTTTTCTTCTTCTCCTTCGTGCGAACCGAAGCTGAAGAAGAACAGAGCAGCGACCACCGGCGTTGAAGACCAAAGCAGCTCGCGTCGCCACCACACGCCGTCGGGCCGCCGTCCGCACCGCCCGCGCACGCTGCGCGTTCCGCCGGCCGTCCCTCGCACCCAGGTGTGCTCCCCCGCGCGATCCAGCCGCAACCCAGCCCCCATTCCGCCTGTCAGCCGGCTCAGCCCCTTGCCCGGCTTCGCCGGCCTCCCGAGCCCCCCTCGTCCTCCGCCCCTCCTCTCGCCGTTTTGGCGCGGATCAACCTCGGCCAAGCCAAACCAACAACCCACGAAATGGGTTTCCAGCTGGTTCGGGCCCGCTTTTGGCGGTTTCCGGACCGAACCCGAGCCGTGCTTTGGAGTTTGTTGTTCCTCGCGTCACCCCGCGTCGGATTGATCTAATTTGTGCACGATTTAGTGAGTAATCTCACTAATCCCGGATTAGTTGGCTAATTATGCTTAAGGTTGGTTTAGTTTTAATTAATTATGTTTAGGTTGTTAGATTAGAATAAATTAGCAATTATTAGTCAATTGTGATGCGATTTACATAAATTGAATGCGCAATTAACAAGTAGACGTGGTCTACTAATTATTGGAAGTGCCTCGGGATTTTTCCGGTCCTTAGTGGGCTCCAATTAGGCTTTTCGGGCCAGTGGAATTTTTAGTATTTAAATATTAATTTTCGGAATTAAATAAAATAATTATTTATTTTCCAAAACTCAATTGAGATGGTTTGGAACCGAAATTTTATGCATGAGATTGAATTATTGATTGGTAAATGGCCAAGTATGTTTATTCAGCATTTATAATGCTTTGTTGAGTTGTAAAGTGAGTAGAATTGTGAGAGTGATTTGAATATACTCTTGGCTAAGATCCATCAGGTATGTTAATATCGTGTGAAAATTGAGTGAGTTGATGAGTATGTGGGTATTCATCCCAAGATTGATCAGTGTTGGCATTCAATTAGAATTTGATTGTGAGAGGTTGTGAGTTAAACCTCGGAAGGCGCCGAAGTATGGCTATGCCAGTTGGGCTGAGATTTGCCACCGAATTTGGAGTCGGTCGCGCCTGTTAAGGCTGTAATTTGCCACCTGATATGGGTCGCGCCTGATAAGGCCGTAATCTGCCACTTGATATGGGTCGCGACTGTTAAGGCCGTAATTTGCCACCCGATACGGGTCGCGCCTGATAAGGCCGTAATCTGCCACCTGATATGGGTCGCGCCTGTTAAGGCTGTAATTTGCCACCCGATACGGGTCGCGCCTGATAAGGCCGTAATCCGCCACCTATTAAAGGTCGCGCCCATTGGGCCGTAATTTGCTACCTAAAGATAGGTCGTGTCCTTCAGGATTGTAATTTGTTGCCAAGATTTGGTAGTCTAGGCTTGCGAAGTTGTGAGTACGATTTGAACTGAATAAGGGAAACGACTGGGGAATGATCCAACTGACATGTAATCGACTAGGTCGATTGATCTTTGCTTGTGAAATGATTGATTGAATGGAATTGATCGTGAGTGGTTTTGTTGACGTATGATCGACTGAGTCGATTGATTGAAATGTCGATCTGTGATGTGATTGCTTGGGTGCCTATTGAACTGTGCTAATATGCATGTGGAATCTGAGGCCAAGGTACATCTTTTGCCCTGTGCGTGTATAGGCAGCCTATAGTATAATGGTTTACTAATCGGACTTAGTGGGGTAGAACTCGGCGAGACGTAGTCTCATCCCGGTTTGGGAAAACATTTCAGGACCCCGATGAGGAGCTCATGAGGAGGAGTCCGAGAAGGAGAACTCGGAGGTAAAACTTGAGAAGAATGATTTTGGAAGAAGAAGATAATCCCGAGAGGGGCCTTGAGTACGGCCTGGATGGACTGAGAGTCTATCTTCTTTTGACAATTCCATTTTGAAGTGAATAGTTATGAAGTGGTTTGTGTTTTGTATAAAAGTTTAGTTATAAATTTCAATATGAAAAATATGGCCATGCTTTTCTATCCCATCGTTTTATTGTCTGGGGATTTTAACTGCTTCCGCATGTGCTTAATAAATGAGCGGGTTGGCGATACATAGTCCTGGGATATCGCAATATAAAATTGACCAATTGAGAATGATGTGTGCATGCCCGAGGATCGGGGCGTGACATCCAGTTTAAGTGGTATTAGAGCGAAGTTGAAGATTGGAGTGATAAGGAGCGTTGACCATGGGATAGTTAGTAGGAAAAGCCTTTAAATTGATGCTGGTGCATGTCTGTGTTAGCTGAATGCTAGAATTGTTTGTTGTGTGTGGATCGCTCACCTTCTAGTCCAGTGTGGGTTTGGAAGACGGGTTGCAGTATAAAGACTGAACCATGAGCAAGCGGGAGCCGAGAACTCCTAATAAGAGGACAATGTCCTCTGTGACTCAGGATAATGCACTGACAAAGGTCGGTACCCGAGGTAGTTGTGGCAGAGTGTCGGCTTTGGCCAGCTTGTGTGTAAAAGTACCACTGCAGGTTGGTACTAGTGTAGCAGCGTCGAATGATCCTAAGTTCGATAGCATCGTTTTGATGCTAGTGTTCCTTGGGAACTAGATGAACCAGGAGGCTCAGGATCGATCTGCCGTCAGTGTTGTAACCGTTGTTGTCGCCTCACCTGCTGAGATCTAGAGTGGAGATGTGATCTAGGAGCGAGTCATGCATTCGAGCTGAGGTATAGATCCAGTTCAGACAGAAATGGAAATCAGTCAGGGAAAAGACCGAGGTCGAGAGAAAAGTATTCTATTCCACTTGCGAGGAAAGGTGGGACAGTCAAGTCAGCATCGAGTCAAATAGATCAGGTTGTTTCCGAACGTGATGATGGAGATTGGTCTTATGTCCTTCCTAGGACGCGAAATTGTTTGGAGTATAGCCAACAGGGATATCTGGTCGGGAGTGGTCCTAGCAGACTAATGAGGCAACTAGAAAGAGTGTGTGCTGTCACTTGGTAGGAGATAGAAGACTCACTTGATATGTGTCAGAATTGTAGAATGAAGCATGGATAAATCCAGTGTCCGAGTATGACTAGAACATGTTGTGATGATGACCAGCATGGCTACCAGGTGAAGGATTGTCAATGGAAGTCTAAGGTAGCATGGACATCGCTACTGCGGCCAGAATGCCACTAAGATGGCGAAAGGAATGGGAGTAGAATGGACCTTGCACCGATTAGAGAAAGAATGTTTTGGATGTGATTTTATCAGAGTAGCGCAGCAGAGTTTTGTGCTAAGTTGTAGAACTTTAATTGTTGAAGTAAAAGTGACAGAGGGGAAATCATTAGCAACAGTTGTGCTTGATTAGTTGCTGAAGTGTGAATTTAATGCCACATGAATAGTGTGGGCTTATGGAGCATCTTGTGATAATGAATCATGGTCATTAAGTAATCCAGTTTAGTATATTAACATGTGAAAGTGTCGAGGTTATTGGGAGTCGAAAAGAATCTTCGAATTCATTAATCTCATTGGCTGGAGGCAACTTGTTTGTTAGACGGAGGTTGCCAAGGTTGCTTGGCGATTGTCTTGGGTAGGACAAATTGAAGAACTAGAGATGGAGGACATCTCAATTGTCTAAGAACTTCTAGATGTGTTGTCACAAGAACTGTCAGACCACCGTCAGAGAAAGAGATAGAAAGTGCGATCGAGCTAGCACTAGGATAGAGCTACTCGCGAAGGCTTCTTACCAGCTGTTGTTGTCTGAACTGGTAGAATTGAAGATGCAAATGTAAAGATTGATGAATGAGGAATTTATGCATATCAGTGCATCACTTCGGGGAAACATTAGTTTTGTATGTGAGAAAAAGAAAGATGGTTTGTTGCAAGTATGCATCGACCATCGTCAACTCAATTAGGTGACGATCAAGGACAAATGTCCATTGTACAAGATCGGTGAATTGGGTGACCAAACATCAAGAGTGTTGATGTCTTCAAGGATTAACTTGAGAACAAGATGTTGTCAGTTACGAACTAGAAAAGAAGTTATACTGAAGACAGCTGTTCATACTTGATAAGGTATTTACGAGAGTATTGTAAGATCGTTTGGTCTGATAAACACTCCAGCTACTGTCATGGATTTGGCAAACCGAGTGTGCAAGGAATATCTGGGTCAGTTGTGATCGTGTCGTGTAATGATATTCCGGTGTATTCGAGGAATTCTAAAGAGCACAAGAGATGTTTGAGAATGGTGAAGGAATTTCCATGAACCCGGTCAAGACCGAATCAGTTATCAGTGGACCAAGACCGACATTAGTATTAAAGATCAGAAGTTTTCTAGGTTTAACAGGGTATTATAAAAGGTTTATGGAAGGGTTCTCAGTGTTAGCAACCCGACTCCTGAAAGAGGAAGAAAAGTTCGTGTGGATAGATTAGTGCAAGTATAAGTTCCAAGGGCTTAAGGAAAAGCTGGCTTTTAGATTTCTGACGATGGGACACTAAGGTTCCGTGGACGTTTAGTTGTACCTAACGACGTAGAACTTAGAGAAGATGTTTTATCTGGATTGTATCGTAGTAGTTATAGTGTTCATCCTAGAAGTATTAAGATGTATCAGAATCTGCGTCAACATTATTGGTGGTCAGGTATGAAGGCGGACATTGCTAAGCATGTGGCCAAGTGTTTGACTTGTTAGCAAGTAAAAGCCCAGCATTACAAGCCGGGAGGACTTCTGCAACCCCTCGCGATCCCAGAATGGAAGTAGGAGCATATCACGATGGCTTTCATGACTGGACTACTAAGGAGTCAAAAAAGAAATGATTCAATTTGGGTCGTAATCGACAGACTGACAAAGTCGGCTCATTTCATTGTAGTTTGAAAGGATCTGAGTCCGGATAGACACGTAGTCTTGTATGTGCGTCAGGTGGTTCGTATGCATGGAGTGTCGATTATGATAACATCCGATAGAGACCCGAGATTTACTGCTGCTTTTTGGAAGAGCTTGTAGAGTGCTTTAGGTACAAAGCTTCAGTACAGTACGGTATATCATCCTCAAACGGATGGCCAGTCGAAAAGGACAATTCAGACTCTTGAAGACATGCTGAAAGTGTGCGTAATAGACTTCAAAGGAAGTTGGGAAGATCAGCTTCATCTGGTGGAATTCGCCTATAACAACGGTTATCAGCAGAGCATCAAGATGGCTCTTTTGAAGCGTTATATGGCAGAGTGTGCAGAACTTCAGTGTGTTGGGATGAAGTCGGAGAAAGGAAGATAACGAGTCCCGAGTTGGTTCAGCAATCGGTAGATGCCGTGGCGATGATCGAGACAGATTAAAGACAGCGCGAGCAGGCAGAAAATTTATGCGAGATAAGCGTCGAAGGTCTTTGGAATTCCAAGTTGGTGATCACGTTTTCTGAAAGTGCCACCAATGAGGGAACTTCGCGCTTTGGTAAGAAAGGCAAGTTGAGTCCGAGGTACGTAGGTCCGTTTGAGATTCTTGAAAGAATCGGAAACCTAGCGTATCGTCTTGCGTTGCCGCCAAGATTGGCGCAAGTGCATGACGTCTTTCACGTGTCGATGTTAAGGAAATACGAGTCTGACTCGACCCATGTGCTCAATTTTGAGGAATTGGACGTGGATGACCATACGTCATACGTCGAAAGCCCGGTTCAGATTGTCGATCGTAAAGAGCAAGTTCTGCGTACAAAGACCATTCCGTTGGTCAAAGTGGTCTAGCAACACCACGATTCTGAAGAAGCGACTTGGGAGACTGAAGAGTCGATGAGACAGTTGTACCCCCGCTTTTTTGAACAAAGTGTAACAGTTTAAATTTCAAGGACGAAATTTTTATAAGAGGGGAAGAGTTGTGACATTCTGAAATTCGACCCCGTTTCAATAAAGTATAATGGGCATGTCGTCAACGTGCCTATGGTCCTTTTTCTCTGAGTTGATCACTCACGAGTTAACTAACCTATTGGGTGAAGCCGTTAAGAGATGTATCTGCAGTAAAATCCCTAAAAGCTACTCAATTGGTTGGATTTGACTAAAATCATGTTTGATTGATTCTAACCATGAAATTTAATTTGGTTTCGGGAATCGAATATTCAAGCGTGTCACAATTCGTTTTTAGGATCATGGCTCATCGTCCATCAAATTATTGACGAGTCCGAAATTTCAAGAAAGAAATTATCGAAGGAAAAATCGAAGACCAAAAGAAAATAGAAAGGGAAAGAGAAAAGAAAAATAAGAATAATGTTATTATTTTATTTATTTTCTCTCTCCCTTTTCTCTCTCTTCTCCTTCCCTCCCCTTCGTGCGAGCACTCCACCGCCTATCCTCTCCCCCTCTCTTTTTTTTCTTTGACTGGTCAAAGCCTCTTCTCTCTTTTCTCTTTTATCTCTTCTTCTCTCTCTCTCTCTTTTTCCCCATCCCCACGTGACCGAATCCCCTTTTTCTTCTTCTCCTTCGTGCGAACCAGAAGCTGAAGAAGAACAAGAGCAGTAGCCACCGGCGTTGAAGACTAAAGCAGCTCGCCGTCGCCACCACACGCCGTTGGGCGCCGTCCGCACTGCCCGCGCACGCCGCGCGTTCCGCCGACCGTCCCTCGCGCGATCCAGCCGCAACCCAGCCCCCATTCCGCCCCGTTCGGCTAGCTCCGGCCACCGCCCAGCTCCGCCCGAGCCTCCTCGGCGTCCCCCTCGTCCTCCGCCGGCCTCCTCTCGCCGTTTTGGCCGCCGGATCAACCTCGGCCAGGCCAAACCAACAACCCACGAAATGGGTTTCCAGCTGGTTCGGGCCCGCTTTTGGGTAGTTTCCAGCCCCGAACCCGAGTCGTGCTTTGGAGTTTGTTGTTCCTCGCGTCGCCCCGTCGGATTGATCTAATTTGCGCACGATTTAGTGAGTAATCAGTTGGCTAATTATGCTTAAGGTTGGTTTAGTTTTAATTAATTATTTTTAGGTTGTTAGATTAGAATAAATTAGTAATTATTAGTCAATTGTGATGCGATTTAAATAAATTGAATGCGCAATTAACAAATAGACGTGGTTTACTAATTATTGGAAGTGCCTCGGGATTTTCCCGGCCCTTAGTGGGCTCCAATTAGGCTTTTCGGGCCAGTGGAATTTTTAGTATTTAAATATTAATTTTCGGAATTAAATTAAATAATTATTTATTTTCCGAAAACTCAATTGAGATGGTCTGGAACCGAAATTTTATGCCGATGACCGTGGTGAAGTTTGTTTATTTAATTGGGCTTTATTTTTTGTGCGAAATTGAATTTTAAATAATTATTAATTAATTTTCGAAATTATTTATTTATTTATTTATTTTTCGGAAATTAGGATTTTGATGGTCGACGACCGAAATCTCGTGCCGATTGTCATGGTGCAGTCCATTTATTTAATTGAGCTCTACGTTGCATTGGAATTAAATAAATTGTGATATTTTAGGATTTATCCTAAATTGATTGGAATTGATTGAGATTGAATTATTGATTGGTAAATGACCAAGTATGTTTATTCAGCATTTATAATGCTTTGTTGAGTTGTAAAGTGAGTAGAATTGTGTGAGTGATTTGAATATACTATTGGCTAAGATCCATCAAGTATGTTAATATCGTGTGAAAATTGAGTGAGTTGATGAGTATGTGGGTATTCATCCCAAGATTGATCAGTGTCGGCATTCAATTAGAATTTGACTGTGAGAGGTTGTGAGTTAAACCTCGGAAGCCGCCGAAGTATGGCTATGCCAGTTAGGCTGAGATTTGCCACCGAATTTGGAGTCGGTCGCGCCTGTTAAGGCTGTAATTTGCCACCCGATACGGGTCGCGCCTGATAAGGCCGTAATCTGCCACTTGATATGGGTCGCGCCTGTTAAGGCCGTAATTTGCCACCCGATACGGGTCGCGCCTGATAAGGCCGTAATCCGCCACCTATTAAAGGTCGCGCCCATTGGGCCGTAATTTGCTACCTAAAGATAGGTCGTGTCCTTCAGGACTGTAATTTGTTGCCAAGATTTGATAGTCTAGGCTTGCGAAGTTGTGAGTACGATTTGAGCTGAATAAGGGAAACGATTGGGGAATGATCCGACTGACATGTAATCGACTAGGTCGATTGATCTTTGCTTTAATCTGATATTGTGAAATGATTGATTGAATGGAATTGATCGTGAGTGGTTTTGTTGACGTATGATCGACTGAGTCGATTGATCGAAATGTCGATCTGTGATGTGATTGCTCGGGTGCCTATTGAACTGTGCTAATATGCAGGTGGAATATGAGGCCAAGGTACGTCTTCTGTCCTGTGCGTGTATAGGTAGCCTATAGTATAATGGTTTACTAATCGGACTTAGTGGGGTAGAACTTGCTGAGACGTAATCTCATCCCAGTTTGGGGAAAACATTTCAGGACCCCGATGAGGAGCTCATGAGGAGGAGTCCGAGAAGGAGAACTCGGAGGTAAAACTTGAGAAGAAGGATTTTGGAAGAAGAAGATAATCCCGAGAGGGGCCTTGAGTACGGCCCGGATGGACTGAGAGTCTATCTTCTTTTGACAATTCCATTTTGAAGTGAATAGTTATGAAGTGGTTTGTGTTTTGTATAAAAGTTTGGTTATAAATTTCAATATGAAAAATATGGCCCTGCTTTTCTATCCCATTGTTTTATTGTCTGGGGATTTTAACTGCTTCCGCATGTGCTTAATAAATGAGCGGGTCGGCGATACATAGTCCTGGGATATCGCAATATAAAATCGACCAATTGAGAAGGATGTGTGCATGCCCGAGGATCGGGGCGTGACAGATCTTCTCAAATTTAGTGCTCCCATTTTATACTAAAGATCCCAGTAGTGTAAAGATAGAGATGTATATCCCAGGAAATTGTAGAATGGTTACAGTACTCTTGTTTTATATTCTCGTCTCCCTTCCTTCGTTTCAATTCTTGTCTCCCTTCCTTCGTTTCAGAGATCATTTTCTGATGCTGCAGTTTTGACTGAATTTGCAATCATCTTCCGCCATAGCTTTATTCTCACATCATAACCAAATTCTGAAGCTTGTCTTCGAGAAGTTCAAATCCATCATAAATGATGCTGGGAATTATGGTAATTTCCAAGTTTCCCTCTTGCCTTCTGACTTGAAACACTTACATTGACGTACGACAATTTGGTTAGATGTAGTAACTTGAAAGAAAATCAGTTTTAATATTTTTCCACTTCCTTATGTATTCAGTTTTGCATGTAGATGTCATGGCATAAGTAAGCACTGTCATCATGCCCATCATTACTGGCACAAACTCGATTGCATGGTTAAGTTCTTGAATAATTAATATTTTTTTTTACACTAATAATATCAAGGGGATCATCACCAATGGATTGTATGAATACTATAGTGTCAACATTATGAGCAAAAGTCAAAAGGTTATTTTAGAAATTTATTTCATAATGTGACCGTACAAAAAGAGTGAGAAACATTTGGCTGTATGTTGGGCTAGTAGAGTTTAGGTTGTCCATACAAATGAAATATCATGGGGCAGCAAGAATACATAACAGGCAAGCAAGACCATGGGCGTTTCATGTGACTGCCACCAATAGCTTGTTCAGTTGTACATGGGTTGGACTTGTGAGAGACCATCGAATTGGTTGGAACATTTCACTCCTATAACGTTTTGGGCCTGACATATATAATGTGCTTTATCATGCTTAACATTACTAACAAGTCGATTGGTGTTGCATGTTAGAAAAACAATTGGTCATCCGATTATTGTTTTGAACCTCTATTTCTTCTCTCTTCGCATCTGGCTTAGATTGTCATTTCCTCCAAGTTAACCCCAAAAACAATTACAATACCCAAAAAGTCTTGAAAAGTGCTCCAAGTCGATCCTTAATGAACAGTGAACCCACTAAGGCATTTGTATCAACAAGCGCGGGCCCAGGGCCCATCACGTGCGACATGATGGGTCTATAAAGAGGAGGCTTCGGAGGGGGAGTGGCAGGGGGGTGACCAAGGGAAAGGAGGCCGGGGAGGGAGAGAAAGCAGAGAGCGACTGAGCCCCCGACGACCACCGTGCCTTCGCCGGAGTCGATAGCGTACGGACGTTTCCCCGTCTTCCCTTGCGCCGAGCCTCGGTAGGTTCTGGCCTCGAGTTTTCGCCGGTTTTCGATTTGTCCGATTTTTGGGTGCCGGTTTCCCGAGGATCCCGGCTCAGAGACGAGCGAGGCGGACGGACATAACCAGATATATGGAGCTCGTCCGCCATCCGACGCCGCGGAGCCGGGTAGGGAATGCCACCGACAGCCCCCATTCCCTTCTCCTCGTGTCCCGTTTCGGGTTCGCCGGACCGGGCTGCTGTTGCCCGGCTCGCCCGAGTTTCCGGCCTTCCTTGCGCGTGCGCTGCTGTTCGGGGTCGTATGTGTCGTTTATTTGGATTCCCGGCTCGAGCACGGGCTCGGTCGTCCCCGTTCCACAGCCCTAGTTTGCGTATTCCACATGCTCGACGAAATGCCCAAGTAAGATTTGTGCGTTTGATTCTTAGTTCTCCGTCCGTCGTGGGTGCTCGTCGCTTGCCAAACGAATTTTGATGAATCCCCCTTGCTATCCTTCGCTTTGCACGTACTTGTTTTTACCTTCTTTGTGTGCGCGTCGTGCTTCCGGGTAGCCGGTTCGTGGCCGGCAGGGAGGAAAGACAGTGGTGTTATGGCCATGGATTACGGCCGCGTGATGGCTGGATGGACATGGCTTTAGCGGCACCCGTGTTTTTAAACAGATTTGCGTTTCGTTGGCGCTTGAGCTAACGGTTCTTCTCGCCCCGTCGGAACATGGAGGTCGCGTGTGTTCTCGGAGGGGGCTCACATGGGAAAAAAAAAAAAAGGGTGAAAGAAAAACAAAAGAAAATGGGATAAAAGAAAGAGGCAGAAAAGTCAAAAGGTCCAAAAGACAAAAAGGGATCTTTCCCTTTCCTTAAACCTGACAGCGGGGGGTGGTGGGGGTGGGGAACAAAACAAACAAAGACAACGTGATATAGAGAAGACAAAAAGGGATCTTCCCCTTTCTTGAACCTGACAACGAGAGAGGGAGAAGACAAAAGGGGACCTTTCCCTTTGACAACGTGAGAGAGAGATGACCCAAAAAAAAAAAAACAAACAAAAAGAAACAGTGAAAGAGAGAAGAAAAAGTAGGAAAGAAAATAAGAAAAGGACGAGAGAGAGAGAGAGAGAGAAGAGCAGTAAAACAAAAAAAATATAGTAGGGTCTCTTCTCTAACCATCCGAAGGCGGGACCCGCATCCAAATTAGGCCGGCACCCGGGACTAACCGACCTGGGTCTGTGTATTTTTTATTTTCTCTTAAAAACGTATGAGAAATCCTTCAAAATTTTCCGAAATTAGGGAAAAGCCCAAAATTAATTCTTTTGAAGCATTTTTAATGTATGAAAAATCTTTCAAAAAATCAAACTTTGATGTTTAAACAAGGTTAGGTATCACGAGAGTATTAGTTGATAAGTTAATGTAATCAAGTTACTGATCCTAATTTCTTTGGTTGGGTAGGAATGAAATAATTATGCCTTATTCACATGGACTAAATGTATCTTATCAATTTATTTGTTAATATATATTGATGATATCTTTGTTGTCAGGTGAATTGCATGTGCCTAATATCTACAAGTAATGAAGTGATGAGTGAGTATCGTTTCCATAAAGATTGTCTCTAATTATCCAATTACTTACCGAGGGTGATCAATCCAAAGATCTAACTAATCAAGTTGTTAAATGACTAAAATATAAAAAAAGTTGAAACTTAAACGATTCAAAAGCCAATTAAAATTGCAAAGTAAACCTAATCTAAAAGCAAACCGAGAATTAACGAGGTAAATTTTAAGATTTTAACTAAGATCACAAAACAATAAAACATCCAACTTCACTTGATCACTCATAATCAATTCTCTTAACTTGTCATGCAACAAATTAATTTTCAATTGTGTTGGTGAAATTTCCCTAAGTTAGATTACAAGCCAACCTCGATCTAATAATCCCTAATTAGATATGTTAACCCACACTAACCTTAGGTGAATTTAAACTACCTAAAAGCATTAAGGTTGTGTTTGGTTTAGCATTTCCAAAGGGTGTTCGGACTTGAAAGCCCCTTGGGAAATACTGGATTGTTTGGTTCAACTTTGGAGTCAGCTTTCAGCTTTCAACTTGCCTTCAAAATGCTGAAATTATTTTTTCCCTTCCAAAACTACTCTTACTAATTCTTCATATTTTCAATTTTGCCCTTGATTATTATTATTATTTTAATTGAAAATGGAGGCAGCCCTTTGTTGGACCGGCGAAGGGCTACGGCCACCGGTAAGCCAGATTTGGCGTTGGCGATTGTCGGTGAGGTCGCCCGACCTACGAGGGTAGCGTGACCCAGCCGAGGGCCGATCGACCTAGGGGTTGCGCGACCCAGGACCTCAGCCGATGGCCGTTGACACCAAATCTGGCTTGCTGGCGGCGGAGCCCTTCGTTGGTCCAGCAAAGAGTTTAGTTCAATTTTCAAAAAAAAAAAAAGAAGAAGAGAGATATATATACCCATCAAAGTCTATTACGAAAGTTTTTTTTACCAAACGTACATTTAACTTAAAGTCCATTTGCAAATTTTTTTTACCAAGCACAATTGCATTTCCCTAAGTAATTTTGGGCTTTCAGCATTTGCATTGGACTCAAAGCCCCTTGCAAATGCTAAACCAAACGCAACCTAAGTTCTTTTGGAAGTTCCTGGACTTAATCTAAATAGTCTTAACCTAGATCTACTATGGCAATCACACAAACAAGTTAGATATAATTTATAGCTCAATATCACTAGTGCTCATGCATGCGACCTCAATTTAATTTATAGTTCGATTTCTAGTCTTGTTTGGCTTTTGGTTTGTCAACCCCCAATTATGGTTTATCTCCTCATTCTCTAATTGACATGTGCAAACTCCACTACTAAATTAGAAGTATAAAAGCTAACTAAGAAAACCTAAATCTCCCACGGAGATGGTGACTTCAAGGCTTCTCGGGATCTGAAATAAGTGGCACAAGAGAAATTTATATAGCCTCCAAAATTTTCCCTAGGTCAACCCCCATTAGGTATTGAATAGGGCTCCTCGCCAAATTAGGAATTTTTGTTCTTAAGATTCTTATTCTTGATTTTCTTTGAACCTAGCCTCAATTATGGTAAAAAAAACTCCAAAATTCTAGTCTTGGCTAGCTTTTCCTTCAAGACAAAATATTCTTATGGTTTGTCAACCCCCAATTATGGTTTGTCTCCTCCTTCTATCCTTGACATGCACAAACTCCACTAATAAAATAGAAGTATAAAAGCTAACTAAGAAAACCTAAATCTCTCTTGTAGATGGTGACTCCAAGGCTTCTCAGGATCTGAAATACGTGGCACAAGAGAGGTTTATATAGCCTCCAAAAATTTTGTCACGCCCTGAACCCCGAACGCGCGTACATCCCACTGCGGTCGATCAAATATGCGACATCCAGGATATGTCGCCGACCCATTCATTTATTTGCGCATGCGGAAGCGAAACAAATCCCCTAACAACATTTAATTTTGGATAGAAAAGCAGACAATCAATCACAATACCAAACACTCATTTACAAACACAAAGGGTTTAAATATAACACCGGACTGTCTATAAAATAGACCAGCTCGACAAAAGGGGAACTATCCTAAAACCAACTAACAGGACATGTTCTCCAATCCTTATAACTTCGCCTCTGCAACTCCTCAAGGCCAACCAAAGCTATCTAGCCGCTCTGTCCACCAGGGACCTGAAATTTTAATCCCACAACCGGGATGAGACATCGTCTCAGCAAGTTCAACCCCCTAAACTCCTATTAGAAAGAAAATACGCCCCAGGTGGCCTAGCCACATCACACAAAATACTTACCTCGCATTAGTCTTCATTTGTAGGTTAGCATAGTTTATATAATTCAACCACGTGCAATTATGATAACCAAACAACTATGGCACAATCACATTATCAGAATAATTCAACCACTTGGATCGTCTCAGCGATTAATCGATTCGGCCGATTACATGTCATTTTAGCAAATCAATCACTGCCTCCAATCACGACCCTACAGGTAAGTCTAACATTTAGTGGTAATCATGGCCCCACTCAGCAAAATTAGAATTAGTGGCATCATGGTCTCACTCGGCACAACCTTTAAAAGGTGGTAGATCCCGGCCCGATGGGTACGACCTCTAATAGGTGGTAATTCACAGCCCCACCGGGCACAACCTTTAATAGGTGGTCAATCACGGTCTCACTAGGCACAACCTTTAATAGGTGGTCAATCACGGCTTCACCGGGCACAACCTTTAATAGGTGGTCAATCACGGCCTCACCGGGCACAACCTTTAATAGGTGGTCATTCACGGCCTCACTGGGCACAACCTTTAATAGGTGGTTAATCACGACCAATCTCCCATCGATTTCCACACTTAGGATTTTATAAAGAATCCCTATTTATCGCAATCACATTCAATTTACCACAACCAATCATCAATTTCAAATTCTAAATGCACGGTAGTGATCGGCATGAAATTCGAGCAACCGGGTCAAAAATAATTTTTCCATTTTTTTAATAATATTTTAATAATTTCAGATTATAATATAATATTATATTTTCCAGAATTTCAAGCAATTTAATAATTCAAAACTAAAATCCTATTATGTCCCATCAAGGCTTAACTTTAAATAACTTCTTTTAACCTTTAATTAAACACACTTTAACATAAACCAACCTCTTAATCCAATTTATAATTAAATACACTAATCTACCCACCTAAACTTACTTAACTTAGATTAAGCACACTTAGGGCATCATTAGCCGTATAATCAAGATTTAGTGAGCTAAACTCACCGGATTAGCGAGCCGAGTGGACCAAAATGACGGGGACGACGTGAGGATCTACTTGATTGACTTTTCTCAAGGCGGGCCGAGCATTCGGGGCCAAGAAGCCTGCCAAAACGGGCCAAGAAGGGGTTGAGAAACCCATTTTTGCAGCTGCTGGTTATGGCTGGGCGGAGGCTGCTCGGTGGCAGTTCGGACGTGGGGGACGGCGGGGAAGCGGTGGCTGCAGCTTGGCGGTGGCCCACGGCGGCTGCTGGCGGCTTAGCTAACGGAGGGTGACGACGGCGTGGGCTAGCACAGGCTAGGGGAAGCCGAGGGAGAGGCGGCGGTCTAGGCGAGGCACGCGCGCGAGGCGGCGCGGGTGTGGGACGATGCGCGGCGGCGGCAAGCTCCGGCGACGGGCGTGCGGCGTCGAGCTCAGCTGGTCCCGGTCGGCTGCTGCACGAGATCTCCTCACCCCCTTCACGGTTTGGACTCAAGGAAGAAGAATAAGACTCATTCCCTCTCTCTCTCTTTTCTTTTCCTTTTTTTTTTTTTTTCTTTAATCCAACCAAGATGGCCCACCGTGATGTCATGCTCCACCATCTCCCACAACCTTATTCCAATGGGTTCACTTTCAATTTCCGCCGGGGTCCACTTCTTTATACAACAACAACTTTAATTTCACTCAATTCTCTTCCAATTGAATTAAATTGAAGCCCAAAAATTAATCCAATGTCACCACACTTCAATTCACATCTTCACTTGTCTATATAATCAACTTAAGTCCCAAAAGCGCGACCAAAAGCGACTCTACTAATTTCTCGAGCTAAATTAGCCATTCTCGATTATTTTGCTGAAAAACTCAGTTTGCGTGAAAAATCTTTCGAAGATGAATCAATGATCCTAAAATGATTTGTGACATACCAAGATTTCCAATTTCTAAGTTCGATCTCAATTTCCACGGTTAAATTTAATCTGGTGCGATTCTAGCGCGCCTAATCCACTAAGCAGCTTTCAGGAAAATTTTCTTGTATCCGACCCGAGGGTGATCGTCCCAAGTCTAAAGCATCAAAATCCCTTAATTGCTTCACCCAATAGACTAGTTCCCTCGTGAGTAGCCGATTCGAGAGACGAACTACATGCATAGATGAATTGCCCGACTCAATTGACTGAAAATGAAATTAAGAAAAATCGGGATGTCACAAATTTGCCCTAGGTCAACCCCCATTAGGTCTTGAATAGGGTTTCTTGCCAAATTAGGAATTTTTGTTCTTAAGATTCTTATTCTTGATTATGTTTGAACCTAGCCTAAATTATGATCAAATACTCCAAATTTCTAGTCTTGGCTGGCTTTTCCTTCAAGACAGAATATTCTTAAAGATACTGAAATATTCTGAAGATGTTGGGGTGCAAGGACTGATCTGCAAATCCAACACAGTCCTAGCGTGTTCCATAAATGATGCGCACGATCCCTTATGAATCCAAAAGTCATATTTCCTAAAATTCAATAAAATAATATGAGTAACAATTAAATTGACCCAAAATCCATCAAAACCTAGCAAATATCAAGCTTAAATTAGTAAAAATACTCTATCTAAAATAGAGTTATCACGTATGATGAGTTAGCTATTACAAAGTTCAAGAAATATTCGCATTTTGCTTTTCACATCAAGGATTTAAAGCCTCCTAAATATTTCTTCAGCATTGAGATGAGGGAATCTACCTCAGCCAATGTAAGTTCATTCGGAGATAGCTTCAGAAGTGGGGTTATCAGGATGCAAGCTGACTGCTATACCAATTTAACAAAATGCAGAATTAATGACACACGAATATGATGTGGGCTTGTCTTCATCCATTGTAGATCCATTGCTTAAAAGCCCATCGAGATATCAACATCTTGTTGGAAAGTTAATCCATGACAAGACCTAGTATATGTTATGCAGTGTAGATACTCAGTCAATTTATGCACAAGTTGAAGCAGTCTCATGTGAATGCAACACTAAAAATTGTGAAATACTTGAAGGGATGCCCAAGACTTGGTATTTTTCTGTCCTGTGATTGTAATATGAAAATGACAGCCCACTATGATACATATTATGTTACTTGTTTAATGACAAGAAAATTGAGTGTCGGATACTTGGAGTGCCAAAACTTGGCACAGAGGGACACTTAAGTACCAAACGTTAGGAAAATGACACTTAAGTGCCAAAATCAGTAAAATGGATTACTTAAATGCCACTTCGGCAAAAATCCAGCCAAAATGTTGATGTGATGATTTTCCGGCGAAATAAATGCAAAACGGCATCGTTTTGATGCCGATGTGGTAAAAAATTAATTAAATTAAATTTAAAACTAAATTTATTTAAAACATTTAAAAATAAAAAAAATTAAATAAATCAAAAAATTAATTAATTAAATTTTATAAAAAGAAAAAAGAAGGAAGGGGCTGCTTTGAGGGATGAGCGCTGTCCCTTCCTTCTTCTTCTTCTTCTTCTTCTTCTTTTTTAAATTAATTAATTAATTAAAATTTTTAAAATGTTTTAAATAAATTTAGTTTTAAATTTAATTTAATTAATTTTTATATTGTTTTTCACCATGTTAGCACTAAAAAGACGTCGTTTTTGTATTGTCTAGCTACGTCAACGTGCAAAATGACGCTGTTTTGCACTTATTTCGTCGGAAAATCGCCACATCAGTATTTTGGCCGGATTTTCGCCGGAGTGGCATATAAGTGATCCATTTTGCTCTGATTTTGGCATTTAAGTATCACTTTCCTAAAATTTGGCATTTAAGTGTCCCTCCGTACTAAGTTTTGACACTTGGGCTGTACTTCTCCTCAAGAAAATCCATCACTAGTTTTTGTGTCAAATTGGGGAGACCACTCATTTCATGGAAAAAAAGAAGCAATCAATCGTATCATTATCATCGGCTGAATCAATATACTGAGCCATGACAAAGATTGTTTGTGAAATAGTCTAGATACAGGTATTACTCTCATACCTTGGAGTACAAATCGACGGATCCAATGAATTATTTTGTGACAATGATGCTATACTTAAATTAGTGGCAAATCCAGTTTTTCATGAAAGAACTAAATATATAGAGGTTGATTGTTGTTTCACTCGAGACAAGATTTGAGAAGGGATTATCACGGTGAGAGGAATTTGAATTGTGGAATAGCCTGCAGACGTCTTTACAAAGCCATTATGTCAAAGACAACATACATACTCGTTGAGCAAGCTAGTAGTCCTTGACATATTTAGGCCACTACCTTGAGGGGGAGTGTTGGAAATATGGTAGGAGATATTGATTCTAGTTGTGAATTAATTGATTTAGTTAGTTCAATAATTGATTCAATTAATCCGTAATTAGCTTGGTAAAGTAGGAATTTAATCATGTATATTTACTTTCCTATCTTTATTTTAGCAATATAAATAGAGTAGTGTACTTGTACAATGAATACATAGAAATACATATTACAATTCCTCCTGAACACTCTTCATTTTCCGTCAATACAATAATATGTTCTCTTATATTGAGGAAAGCATCCCTGGAGGGAAGGAGGAATTCGAGGCTTGATGAAGCAATGACCTAAAGATTACATGTTCAAGGGTGGATTCGTGATCATTAAATTATTTGGAATATTTCACTCCTATAATCTTTTGGGGCCAACATATATGGTCTGCTTTATAATGCTTAACATTAGCAACAAGTCAATTGGTGTTGCATGGTAGAAAAATAATTGGTTATCCGATTATTGTTTAGAACTCCCATTTCTTTTCTCTTTCAATCTGCCTTAGGAAGTCATTTCCTCCAAGTTAACCCTAAAAAAAATTACAAAACACAAAAAGTCTTTCAAATGTGCTCCAAGTTAACCCTTAATGAACAATGAACCTACTAATCCATTTGTCTCGACCCAATTTGTAGAGAATTTGAATGTTAGAGGAGCTGGGGTTTGTTCAGATTCACATGGAGAGAGGGGCAGACACCACTCAGCATGGTTGTTGGGGCGAGATCGAGGCTTGTTTGAGAAGATTTTTTCTGAGGATGCAATAATATCCATGTTAAAAGAGGTAAGACTGGAAGTTTCTTTATGCTTTCTGTCATACTTGATGAGACTGGTTAATAATTGCCAAATCTTATTTTCCTTCTAACGGACAGTTCAAGGTCCAGTATGATTGATTCCTGTCAGATTATATTTACTAACCCCGCATTATTTCCCAACCAGCAAAATTTAATTTGTGATACAGCTTTTGAAATTTTCCATACTGTCATGTAGTGCCGTCCATTCCTGATGATAGCAAGTTAAATTTGCTTTACATGATGCTACCTTTTAGGTTGAAATTGCTCAGTAACGTAATATCATATTGTTCTTCTTAAATTCAGTGCTCCCATTTTATAGTAAAGATCATAGTAGTTTAGAGGTAGTGATGTCTATGTAATATCATCCCAGGCAATTGTAGCAGGGTTACAGTAGTCTTGATATATATTTTTCGTTTCCCTTCATTCCTTTTTAAGATCATTTTCTGATGCTGTTGTTTTTTCTAAATAGGTTGTTTTGCAGTCTCTGGCTTTATTATCAAATCATAACCCACGTCTGAAGCATCGTGTTGAGGAGGTCATGTCCATTATAAATGAAGCAGGGTTTCACGGTAAATCGCAAGTTTACCTCTTTCTTCTGGCTTCAAACACTTGCATCGACATACGACACTTTGGTTAGATGTAGTAACTCGAAAGAAAATCAGGTTATATTTTTCCCCCTGCCTTGCCATGATGAGAAATCAGTTAAGAGTGTGTTCAGTTTTGCATGTAGATATCATGGTGCCTTCCTTGCCAAGATGAGAAATCAGTTGAGTGTGTTCAGTTTTGCATGTAGATATCATGTCATACGCGAGCACTGTCATAATGCCCTCATTTCTGGCACATGATCGATTGCATGGTTAAGTTCTTAAACTTATTTAGTTAAGCCTTTCATTAAAATATTATTGAAATAGCTATCAAGGGGATGATCACCAATGGATTGGCTGAATACTATAGTCACAACATTATGAGCAAAAGCCAAAAGGTCATTTTGGAAATCTGTCATGAAACATATTTTTACCAAAAGTGACCCTACAGAAAGTGTAAGAAACCATCTGGCTTTGGGTCGGGGTTGTGATGCGAGTTAGCCCTTAATGAAGTTACGAAGGCATTTCTAGCAGCAAGTCCATTAGTTGCATGGTAGAAAAATAATTGGTTAACCGATTATTGTTTTTGAACCTCCACTTCTTCTCTCTTTCAATCTGCCTTGGAAAGTCATATCCTCCAAGTTAACTTTGAAAAAGAACTTAAAAACTGGAAAAGTCATTACAATGTGCTCTAAGTTAACCCTTCATGAACGGTGAACCCGCTAATGCGTTTGTGTCAACCCAATCTGTAGATTGAATATTAGAGGAACTGGGGGTTGTTCGGATTCACAGGGAGAGCGAGGGAGGCACCACTCAGCATGGTTGTTGGAGAAAGATCGAGGCATGTTTGAGAAGATATTTTCTGAGGATGTAATTATATCCATGTTAAAAGAGGTAAGACTGGAAGTTACTTTATGCTTTCTGTCATACTTGATGAGACTGATTAATGGTTGCCAAATCTTATTCTCCTTCTAATGGACTGTTCAAGGTCCAGTATGATTGATTCTAGTCAGATTATATTTACTAACCCAGCATTATTTCCTAATCAGAGAAATTGAATTTGTGATACTGCTTCTGAAATTTTCCATACTGTCGTGTAGTGCCGTCCATTCCTGATGATGGCAAGTTAAATTTGCTTTACATTATGCTACCTTTTAGGTTGAAATTGCTCATTAACATAACATCATATTGTTCTTCTGATATTCAGTGCTCCCATTTTCTACTAATGATCATAGTAGTTTAGAGGTAGTTATGGCTATGTACAACCATCCCGGGCAATTGTAGAAGGGTTACAGTTGTCTTGAGTTATATTTTCGTTTCCCTTCATTCATTTTTCAGACCATTTTCTGATGCTGCTTTTTTTACTGAATAGGGTGTTTCGCAATGTCTAGCTTTATTTTCAAAGTGTAACCGACATCTGAAGCATGGCGTTGAGGACGTTTACCTCTTTCTTCTGCCTTGAAACACTTGCATTGACGTACAACACCTTGGTTAGATGTAGTAACTTCAAAGAAAATCAGTTTATAGTTTTTCCCCCTTCCTTGCCAAGATGAGAAATCAGTTGAGTGTGTTCAGTTTTGCATGTAGATATCATGGTGTAAGCAAGCACTGTTATAATACTCTCATTTCTGGCACATGCTTGATTGCATTGTTAAGTTCTTCAACTTATTTAGTTTAGATTTCATTAAAATATTATTGAAAAAGATATCTTGGGGATGATCACCAATGGATGGACGAATACTATAGTCTCAACATTATGAGCAAAAGCCAAAATTTTATTTTGGATTTCTATCGTGGAACATATTTTTACCAAAAATTACGCTGTGGCCCTACATAAGGTGTGAGAAACCATCTGGCTTTGGGTCATGCTTGTGCTTCAAGTGAACCCTTAATGAACTCATGAAGGCGTTTCTAGCAGCAACTCCATTAGTTGCATGGTAGAAAAACAATTGATTAACCGATTATTTTTTTGAGCACCAATTTCTTTTCTCTTTCAATCTGCCTTGGAAAGTGAAATCCTCCAAATTAACCCTGAAAAACAATTAAAAAACTGTAAAAAGTCGTTACAATGTGCTCCAAGTTAGCCCTTAATGAACTGGCAAATGAAACGGTTTACACAGAACACTCGCCGACACTGGTCGCTCAGACTGGGTATCAGCCGTCGACTAGGCAGCAAGGTTACGAGAGAACGTGGCGGAAAGGGGAAAAAGAAAAGGGGCCGTCGCCGGCGAGTTGCCGTTACCTGCGAAGGAGATGGTGGCTGGGCCTCGTGCTTGACGGAGATGATGGTGTTCCCTGGAGATGGAAGAAGGCGAAGGGACCAGTGATTCCAGAAATAGGGTTTCCAACGCTGCGTCCAAACCCATCGCCACGGCAGAGTCCCAAGAAATAGGGTTTCCAACGCCGCGTGTGTCCAAACCCATCGCTAGGGACGTGGATGAAAAGCAAATCGCAGTATAGCTTTTGAGGAATGAATGAATGAATGAATGAATGTTATGGTAGATGTCTAAAAAGTGGACATGCTGTTGTTGAAGCTTTGGTTTTCTGGAACAAATTACAGTGTTAACCGTTCAAAAAAGTTCGCGCTCCTGAAAGTCGCTTTGCGGAGCGCTTGTCGTCTAGCAGACCAAAATGTTTATTGAAGATGTCGAATTTTGGTCATATTATAATTGAAGTTGTCTTGCCTTGATCAACACTTGCTTCGCTTATTAAAATAAGCCCATGTCAATCAAATTAAACTCAAAACACAAGAGCTCGGCCCAAACCTATTTAATAAGTGAAGCCCAATTACTCTTTTCTCTCTCTTTCCCCCCTCCTTACGCCTATCATCCATTTCTAATTCCTTTTCCTCCATCGTCTTCCTCCCATCTTCTCTCCTTTTACTGCCCAGGCAGCTTCAAACACTTTAATTCGTTCCAGAACACCAAAGCTTCAACAGTAGCATGTCCATTTGTTAAACATCTATCAACATTCATTCACTCATTCCTCAAAACTATACTGCGATTTGCTTATCATCCAGCCACCATCAAGATTATTAACTCTTATCAGCAGTCACAGACTTCAACCATTCTCCATTCGTTGAACAACTCAATCACCTACAATTGGATCACTACGAAAATGGTCGATGCATGGGTTAGGGGGACAAACCGATGCAAACACCTCAAGGAACCTCCGCTCCCGAGATCGAGACGAGTCATTGCCTCACCATTGACCGCCAACAGACCATTACGGGGACAGATACATGAACACATAGAATAGAACACGAGGAAAACCAGCGTTACTTCCGATCACACATCCGAATCTCAGGAAACAAGACAGACATGGATGAATCGAAATTGCCAATCGTTATTTGAACATGTTAATTCAATCATTGTTTTCCAATTTTAAATTCCATCTTCACAAGGGTATTTAACCAAAGCTATCCCATGCGAATTTTTTCATTTAGCTACGCATTGATATGCTGAGTACTTGGTTAACTAAACTAAAGTTTACACACGCTGTAGTTAAAGTCCAGTTAACCATGCTTAAAAAGCATATAGATATAGGAAAAAGAAGCTGATGAGTCGATTAAGTGATTAAGAGCTTGGAATGGAATTTGGTAAATTCCATGTTAAAATCATAGTTTCTCTCATTTGGAGTACCCTTTAGGCCTTAGGCCACCTTCATTGTCTACTGAGCAGACTTAGGGGATACATATGAATAGAATAGTTTGCGTATATCAATGGAGATTAGTCAAGTTGGAAGGTTTAGACATTTCGTTATTATTTTTTGTCAAATGATCAATGAGAAATAGAAAGATGAACAATTTTCATGTTTGGTATAATGAGGTTTTTACACTTTCGAGTGTACTTGTGTCAATCATACAACTTATAAACGGAAGTTAAAAGAAATGAAGATCCATTTTAGAATTCAACATTGTTTCATTTATCAACAAAAATGGATTATCAACAAAATATTTTCCACCAAAAGCTTTTTCTTTTTTTTTTTTTTTGGTAAAGATCCACCAAAAGCTTGATCTTTGAATTTTAGAAAGAATCGGGTTTTGTGGTGATTCATATAGAATATTATTTGCATATTAAGAACCACTTACGATAACTAGGTAGGAACTAAAGACAAATTAAAAGGATAATGAGAGATCAATAAATTGATAGACTAAATTTTTACCAAAAAAATAAAATAAATTGATAGACTAAATTATGATTAGTGTTTTCATTGCGAATCATTTGTAACTGATGCTTCCTGGACATATATAGCCTTGGAAAAAATACAACTGTCATTATGCAATTGTCTTTTGAGTTACAACTTGTAACTACTCCTGAGATCCTTGACTTCACGGCGATTACTCTCAACTCTATGTTTTCATCCATAAGCGGTGATAATCTTCGGGGTATCATCTAGCTTGACTTTTCTCATTTTTTCTTACTACTGTAGTAGACCGTTTGTCGTCCATCAAAAACCATCTCGGTGTGCTACTCTTCATCAATGACCATAAGTCACTAGGCATTGATCCTACATTGGCTACTAATCAATTCGTGATCGTGTTACCTAATTGCTCCATCGACAAGTTAACTCGGCTTGCTGACCCGAGTTATTTTTTGGCATATATATATGTAGGGGTGAGCATTGGTCTAGGGTTAACCCTGAACTAACCCTAGACTGGCCCAACTTTGTCAGTCTTGGTTCGGTTCCTAGGGAGATTTGGTCGGTCCTTAGTCTTAGAATTCCTGGACCAACATTGTACGGGTTGGTCCTCGGTCTTAAGAGTTCTTGGTTGGTCCAACCCAGACTAACCCAGACTATATAATAATAATAATAATAATAATAATAATAATAATAATAATAATAATAATAATAATAATAATAATAATAATAATAATAATAATAATAATAATAATAATAATAATAATAATAATAATAATAATAATAATTTACGAAGTTCAAGTAATTTTACATTATTTTTTAATAACTTAGATTTTTAACGTTTTTTATGGCATTAATAGTCATAATTTACGAAGGAGAAAAATGTTTTTGTGAGAAGTCCTGGCATAAACAACTCCTTATGGCATCATCCTCTAGTATTCGTTCTCTTCTGTCTTATTTATCTTCTTAGTCTTCAATTTGCCAAAATCGAAAGAAACAACTTCTCTGCTCACCACTTGACACTTGCCTTGCTCGCTTTGGGTCACTCATGCCGCTCGCCGCTCGATGCTCGCTTGGCTTGTTGCTTCCCGCTCGATATTCGATGTTCATTCTGTTTGATGCTCACTCTATTTGACCCTCATCGCTTGCCTTTCTTAGTTGACCTCATTCATCATCGAACCCATTGGGTTGATACGGTCCTCCATTGCCTTTTTAAGGAGTACAAAAAATGAAATAAACCTTTACAAAAAAAATGAAATAAAAAATTATTAATTGGTCTTGGGTTGACCTTGAAACCGGACCGAACCCATTGAATCAGTTCAGTCCTTAATCACTTTTTTAATGAGTACAAAAAATGAAATAAAAAATTATTGGTTGATCTTAGGTTGACCTTGAAATCAGATCGAACCCATTGGGTTAGTTCGGTCCTCAATCGTTTTTTTAAGGAGTACAAAAATGAAAAAAATTACCAATTGGTCTCGGGTTGACCCTGGAATCGGACCGCACCTGTTCGGTCTGGTCCGATTCTCGGTCCCAAGCTCAATAGGGTCGGTCCTCGGTCCCAAAATTTGAGAACCAACACTGTGCAGGTTGGACCTAGGGTTAGAGGCGGACCGGCTTAACCCGGATCATGCTCACCCCTAGATATATGCCCCTTTTAAAAGAATTAAAAAGGCATTTGGAATATTTGAAGACACCCCATTGAAGTTTGAGCAAAATGCCGGTTGCGCTACTCCATTATTTTATTTTCTCCTATCCTGGTCGAACACGTGGCACAATAAACGGGATTTGCACATCACCTCCATCTTTATCTACCTGCAGAACTACTACTCAGGATTTACCCCTCCTAGTCCTTTTAATATGGTCATACGTTGAGCCCAAGATCGCATTCTTATTTCCAACACCTTTTCCTCATGGTCGACCTTTCGTCACCTTCCTCTGAACTGGATATCTACTTCTTCCGTTGAGGTCACGACGTTGCCTAAGAATCAATGTCCCATGCACTCACCTTCGATATCACCTGCTTCGAGAAAGAAGCAACAATTTTCTTCTCCCGCTGCTTGATGATCACAAATCTGCCCTTGAACATGTAATCTCGGTCCTTGCTTCATCAAGCCTCGAATTCCTCCTTCCCTCCAAGGATGCTTTCCTCAACATAAGGAATAGAAACTCCCAATTTGAAGTAAGCATATCATTGAATTGGTGTGTTTTTCCTTCTTTTGATCCCACATTCTACCAATGGTATTTAAGGATAAGATCTCAAAAGGAATTAGTTTGGCAATCTGCCAAGATTGACAAGGCTCTCCAAATTTTGTTGTTTTGATTAGAACCTGGATCTGGATCTTCTAAATGGTTTTACAAGTTTCTGGTCCCCATCCACTAAGGATGCGCATGACAAAATTTCTGGAATATAAATCAATTTCTAGCTAGAAATTGATTTCTCAATTTGGACGAGTTTTGAGCAAATAAACGTGTTTTATAATGATTCAAAATTTCTATTTCTAAAATAAAAATTCATTTTATAGCATAATAAAATTTCTATTTATAGGAGCGGCGACGGCCAGCATCCGACGGATGACGTCTTCCTCTTCTCGTGAAGCAAGCATGGATTTTGTTTCTTGTCTTATGGACGGTCTTCATACTTTCTCATCTTGGAGTGGTTTGAAACCCAACTTGAACAAAAGCAAAGTTTTCCTTGCGGGAGGAACGAGTTCAACTCGTGCCCAAATCATTCAGGCTTTCGGCTTTAGGGAAGGCTCCTAGCATGTTCCCTACTTGGGTGTCCTCATTATTTCTTCGCGACTTGGTAAGGTTGACTGTAATGCCCTGGTCAACCTGATAACCTCAAGAGTGCAATCTTGGGCGCAACGCTTTCTTTCGTTTGCGGGCCGCCTTCAACTTATTAGGTCGATCCTCTACTCAATTCAAGTATATTGGGCCAGTATCTTCATGCTTCCTAGAACGGCCCTAGACCGATTAGAACAAATTTTTCGACAATTTCTTTGGAAGGGCCCAGGCCTTGGGTCAGGGGGAGCGAAGTTGGCTTGGGAAGATGTTTGCCTCCAAAAGAAGAAGGAGGACTTGGCATTCGCAAGCTTCGCGATTGCAACATGGCGTCATGCTGAAACATATATGGATCCTCTTCACGGACAAGGAATCCCTTTGGTGAAAGCGGATCCATTCTACCTATTTAAAAAGGAAGAACTTTTGGGTAGTCACGAAGCCAACATTTTGCTCTTGGGCTTGGAGGAAGTTACTTGATCTTAGGAGTGATTTCCAGCATTGCTTCATGTGGCGAGTGGGTGATGGCCTTTCGACCTCTCTTTGGTTCGACCCTTGGCATTTGCGTGGACCGTTAAATGTGTTCTTCTCGGACACCGATATCTACCGCTCAAGTCTTTCCAGGCTGGCTAAGGTTGCGATTTATTTTTTGCTCCAGGCCATGCTATCAAGGCGGTCCTCCAATCTTGGATGCATCCTCTCCCATCACTAGCTCATGACCCGGATAAACTAACTTGGCTGAAGCACTCCTCGGGTACATTCTCCATTGCATCAGCTCGGGAAACTATTCCTCAAAAAGGCAGCGTGGTTCCGTGGTACTCGTTTGTCTGGAATAGATTGCTCGTCCCTTGGTACCAATTCCACTTGTGACTCATCACAAGAAACTGACTTCCTACCCAGGTTATTTTACTGTCTTATGGTAGAATCACGGATGTATTGTGTGCCTTTTGTAATTCTAGACCGGACTCTGTCAACCATCTTTTTTTTTGGCTGCCATGTTTCTACTACCTTTGCTTTGTTTTGGGCTGCTAGATGCAACTTCCCATGGTAGAATAGATCGTGGATGGATAACATTCATTGGGCCATCAATGCCCTCTTTAGAAGTGAATTCTATCAAGCCATTGCTCAGTTCTCTTTTGGTGCCCTATGTCATTTGATTTGGAAGACTAGGAATAACATCCTTTTCTGGGGATAGGCTTTGTTTGTTCTAGCATTGGAACAACATCTCATCAAAGTTGTCAAGGATAAGGCTATCACCTTTGACCACATTGCGGATACGCCAAGGAATAGGAGGATACAACGAAGTTGAAGACTTGATCCCTCTATTTTCTCTTCCTAAGTGTCAAGTCTTCCTTAGAGCTTGCTTGAGGGTTGCCGTTGTTGCGGTTAGGAGGACTCAGCGAAGTCAGGGGCTAGGTCCAGTTCTTCGGAGGTTGCCATCGTTTGGTGCTTTGAGGGTTGCCGTTGGTTGCCGTTGAACTTCCTTTTCCTCTTTTCTTTCTTGCTTGTTGCCGCTGTTTGGCTACTTGTTGCTACTGTTTGCCTGTCTGTTTGCTGCTGTTTGACGGTTGTGTTTTCTGTTTTTCTCGACACTCTTCCACTCGTTATGACATGTTTGTCCATATGAGTGTAAATTTTTGGTGCTAAGAACCCCTGCTGAATAGTTATGGTTAAAAGTCAATATATTTCTTATCTTACCAGGAAAAAAGAAGAAGCTTCTTTCAACTCATCAAATTCAATATATCCGCTTCGATTCTTGTCAAAGAATTCAAAAGCTCGAGTAAGGTGGTCATCGTTGCCAATCCTTCTCAAGTGGACTGACATAGTCACAAACTCCCGACAATTCAGTGTTCCGCTTCCATCTTCATCAGCCTGTTCTCATATAAGATGGAGTTCTATTTTTAGATGCTAATACAAGAAATTGCGACTCATCAAATTAACAGAAACCCACTTGATTTTGCAAGGAGGTCTATCAATTATGTGAAATGGTGATACAACCTCATGATCAAATCTTTGACTAACTGATGAAAAACATATTTCCGTATTATGTAATCCGTCCTTAATCTTCCAAATGCCTTGCAATTTAAGCAAAATCATGCACTTCACAGCATACAATGCATCGACATGGAAGAAGAAAACATAAACCATGTCAAAAACAAAATGTGCTGAGCTATTGAATAGGTGATCTTACTGCATACATCAGCATCTGCACATCAGGATCAATAACTTGCTGTCCATATTTGTGCAGGCCATGTTTCAACTCTTCAAATGTCAGATCTCCATTTTTATCAGTGTCCATCACGTGGAACATCTCTTTGATATGATCCACTTGCTCATCAGCCAAATTGTCTGCAACTACCTACATTAACAATGCTGGAAACGCGATTCGAGTTTAACTTTGTACTAAGAACATCAATGAAATCCAACAAGGCAATAGTCAAGGACTCACTCTGAGAACTTTCTTCTTGAACTTATTCATCAAAGAGAATTGCTTTATCCTTGTTCGGACATTTTGTCCTAGTAAAACTATTTGTTGCAAGGACCACCTTACGAGCACCTTCGGGTGTGGGTTCCAATATCTTTGCCTGAAGATCTGTATGCAAATTAGCATATACCGGGCATATAATGAGTTCAACAATTTTGGAGCCAAAACCCCTTACCTATGCTTCAAAAGCTCTTTCGCTGCTTCAATTTCCTCTTGACTGATAAGAAAAATCAAAATATCGCCACATGGTTGCTGCACATGTATTAGAAGAGCAGTAACAATAGCTGCATCCAAGTAATCTGCTTTAGGTGCACTGGTGTAATGATTTTAAATGGATATTGCCATCCTGGATATCTAAATATCAGGGTGGAGTAAAAAAAATCACTAAACTTCTCTGCATCTAGTTTGGCACTTGAAATAAGCAACTTCATATCAGGCCTAAAGCGAGCAATATCCTAAAAGGTGACAACCATAGAAGTCAGAAACTGATAAAAAGGTAACTTGACATCAGGCTTCAAGCCGGGTTGAATTCTTAGAAAGCTAATTTAGCAGCAAGCTGGTGATTAGGACTCCTGCCTAACTCAAGTAATGCCACAAAAAAATTACCATTCACAATCATGAACTCATTTCTAATGTGCTTGCTTTATCTGAAAAAGAAATTGGAATGTGTTATTGCACGTCACATGTAAATATAGACAACCCTCAACTTCACATCTCAAAAGTTAACATTGAAAGATGGTGTGACATCCTGAAATTCGACCCCGTTTCGATAAAGTGAAATGGGCATTTCGTCAACGTGCCTATGGTCCTTTTTCTTTGAGCTGATCACTCACGAGTTAACTAACCTATTGGGTGAAGTCGTTAAGGGATGTATTCGCGGTAAAATCCCTAAAAGCTACATAATTGGTTGGATTGGATTAAAATCGCGTCTGATCGATTATAATCAGGAAATTGAATTCGATTTTGGGAATTGAATATTCGAGCGTGTCACAATTCATTTTTAGGATCCTGTCTCATCGTCCGTCAAATTATTGACGAGTCCGAAATTTCGGAAAGAAATTATCGGAGGAAAATTGAAGACCGGAAGAAATTAAAAGAGAAAAGAAAAATAATAGAAGTAATTTGAATAGTATGATTTTTACTATTTGATTACTTTTTATTTTCTTCTTTTCTCTCCCTTTCTTTTTCTCTCTCTTCTCTCCTCTCCCCTTCCCCCTCGTGCGAATTCTTTCCCCCCACCGACTTCTCTCTCTCTCTCTCTCTCTCTTTTTGAATAGTCAAAGCTTATCTCTTTGTCACGACCTCCTTTTTTTCCATCCGGGGAAAAGAAAGAAAGGTTTAGGGGTATTTGCCTAAAGAGGCGGACCAACGGCCCTAACTTAGGCGTGGGCTCTCCCAAGCCCATACCTCGCACAACATTGGATTTTGAATTTTAATTCTTAACAACCTATGTACTTCTAGGAGTCGCCACTAGCCTATTGGGATCGGCTAGAAACCAATCGAGACACGGGAGTATTGCCTCGATTTCTACGCAATCAGAGATTTCTAGGAACGGGGACTTGTTTACGCCAATGTTTCTATTAGCGCCCTTGCGGTACCACTAACTTGGAAGGTTGTTTATCTAAATGGCCACACAATCTTGATTACCAATTATAATCTTTATGTAACCACTAAGTGTCCATGCAAATGTTTTTGTAGTTTTTTTTTTTTTTGTCTAAACTAATCCTAACATAATTTAGAAAAGAAATTCACACTCAAATTATTGAAAAGTGGTGCGGTAAATAAACATCCAAGAAATTGAAAGGACTTGAAAGTAATGTGGAAAAGAAAGACCCGATATAAGTCGGGCAAATAATATTACATGGCCTTGTTATCATGTCCCGGGACAGGACCCCCGTGAGCGAAATGAGAATTTAAATATGCATGATATTACCCTAAATACATGAAACTACTGTAAATAATTTGAATCTATGGAAAATAGAGTATTTACAAAAAATGATTATAAAATATCAAAATAGCATTAAATTAGGAAAAATGACTTTATAAAATTAATAAAATTTCATATATGTCATTTTTCCTTAATTTGATGCCATTTATCACTTATATATTTTTTTTGAATTTTTTTGAATTTTTTTGGATTTTTTGGATTTTTTTTAAATAATAATAATAATAATTCCCTAAACCGATATATGCTAGCATTAAACAACACAGCACATGAATATTACAATAATAGAGCTTAAATCGACCGTTTCAAGGTTGAAACTTGGTTCCAACATTTTATCGAATACTTGGCTTGCATCAAATCACCTCAAAACGGCTTCCTCGGGCCATGTTCGTGGCCTTCAATCTCGACCCATAAGCGATCTCATGTGGAACTAAAGTGTCAAGATTATACTACCACATGCAAGGAACAGGTTTAACTAGAAATCACAGCCTAGAACATGCAAAAACCGAATTGAAAACGTCCTCCAATATGCGGGTTGGAGCCGTTTTGCAAATCTGGTGATGAACCCAAGTCAAACAGCCATGTCAAATGCTCAGATTGAAGCTCCAACAACCATCACATGCAACATCTATATGAAATATTACTCCATCTAGATGAAAATAGGTAACACTTACTTTCAAATGCAACAAACATCACCAAAAACGATCAACCGAACGCATCAAAATGAACTCTCCAAGAAGCATTCATGCATGCCCTATGCTGGCCAACCAAGTCTCAATGTGGTTTTTGGCTCATGTTATAGATGGTTTCATGGTTCACAAGGAGATTTAAAGACTAAACCGGGTTGTCCTATGCATCATTTGTACTCCCATGTAACATTCATCAAAGTCACAACGACGAAAAAAAGCATGCAAAGGGGAGTAACAAGTCAAGCATGTAGGGGCATTGAAGAGGTTTTTAAACACTTAAGAAGAATTTTAGCTTTAGAAATCAGTTCTTCGGACTAGTTTCCTTCTCAATTTTCATGATCAAAACATGTTCAAACGCGAACAAAAATACATCTAGGATGCTTACCTTGCTTCCTAGTTTCTTTTTCAAGTGACTCTTGGCCAAGGAAACCACGAAATTGTCCTCTGGAAGCACGTGGAAGTTGGTTCCTTCAAGCTAAAAGTGAGATCTGCAGAAGAAAAAGTGACAACGAAGCTTTTCGTTGACTTCCAAAGTTAGACTTCCAAACCTTCCTTGTTGGCCAAGTTCAAATAAACCCAAACTATATGTATTATAGTTTGGGTTGTAAGTTATGGCTTTCCTCATTTGTCTCTCAAGTTTCTCAAAAGCACTCGCTTTTCCTCACTCGTGACCAATCAGGCTCAACACTTAGAAAAATTTTCGGACTTTCTGGGCCCGCCAGGAGGGCACTGTTTCGGGGGGCATTAGGAGGTCTTCCCGATCTCCATTTGGGACGTGCGACCTATGGTTGGAAATATCTTTGAATGAAGTTTCACTCTCTAGTTGAAGGTTTTAGCTAATTTTGGCTGCAGGTGTGTGAAAATCTCACTTTTCTCTCTCTAGGTCGGTCTGGAATTTCTGGGTTTCTTCTTTCTGGAATTGCTTCTGAGGGTGTTTTTTGGGTACGATTCCGAGCTCCCTCTTCTCTCTCTCGTCTCCTTTTTTTTTTCATCCCTTGAAAGACCTTGCTTCAGTGATCTTATTCCATGAATTGAGGGATTTTTGGTCGGTCTTTTGTCCACCTACCAAGCCTGCCAACTGAGCTGGTTCACCTACTCTTCTGACTTGGCCAATTTTTTTTAACTTTTGCAGCTGTTGAGTGTGCCGATTTTGCTGCGACTTTCCCGTGCTTGCAGCAGCTTATCCCTGGCAAATTTCCGTCCACTTGCACTACTCATTACAGTCTTCCACCACGTGCAAAGATCAGGCCGGTTGGACAGCTAAGGAGGACATGGTGGGGCCACCAAGTTGCTTACTCAGCAGCTCCGACTTTAGACCAACTTGAGGACTGGGATTTGTCAGCTGATTTAGGTGCTTTAATCCATGAATTTGGCTGCGATTTTTGATCAATTAGCAAGCTCATGTATACTAGTTTAAGATCTCGATCAGATTTTGCAATTTTGCCCACCCAAGTTTGCAAAAAGGTCCCTCAAAGTTAGCCATTTTTTATCCGAAAATACCCAATTCAAGGCAAATTTGGTTTTTTGGCTTGATTTGATTGATTCGAGTTGGCCCAAATTCAATTTCAACTTAATTGGTGACCAAGATGATGATTTACGAACTCGGGCACAAATTTTGCAAAATTTGCGAATTAGTCCCTCAACTTTTAAAAATTGCATTTTGGCCCCAACTTCCCATTTCAATTCCAATTTGACCTCCTAGGCTTGGCTAGTCACATTTAGATCATTGGCCCCAAATTTTTTCTTTTCTTTTTTTAATCTTTTTTATTTATAAATTTTCAATTTTTTTTAAAGTAAAAACATTTATATTAAATGCCTAGATAATCTATATGTAAAAATTTAGGTGTCAACACTCTTCTTCTCTCTCTCCTCTTTCTTCTTCCCCTCAACCCCACACGACCGAACCCCTTCTTTCTTCTCTCTTCTTCGCGGAAACTAGAAACGGAGGAAGGACAGCAGCTCACCAAAGACTGAACCAGCCGCCTGTCGCCGCCACTAGGGGTGAGCGGTTCCCTTCCCTGGTTAGGTTTCGTCTGGAACCCGGAACCTACCCTGCACAGTTCCTCATTTTTGGAACCCTAACCTACCCATCAGAACCAAGAACCTAGAACCTACCCCTGTCACAGGGTTCCGTGGTCGGTTCTAGGTTCCAAATGGTTCTTTTTTTTTTTTTTTTTTTTTTTTTTTTTCATTTTCAGATTTAAACTATAACGAAGAAGGAAAGAAACAGATCAAAGCTTTCATAAGTTGGATGATGACACTGTGAAAGACTGTGATATATTGATCAACATTCCACACCTCACAACATCAGTTGAAACACTGTTTAGAAATGGATGGAAGCATCTATGAAACAATGACAGGAAATTGCACCTGAAATAGACATGGTATATGGACAGGATAGGAAAACGCACCTGAAATTCACACACTCGCACACAGAGAGCTCAACAATTCCTACAAATATAACCTCTGACCCCTCCAAAGATATACATGCACCCAACCATAAGGGTTTATCAACATTAGATGCACAGAGGAATTTATATCACAAAGAGAGGCACTCTAAAAGATACCTCCTCAATGTCTGATTTTTCAGCAGTTTTCTGAACTCGTTTTTCAAGTTCCATCAGCTCATTCCTCAGAAGTTCAAAACGTTGAATTCCACTTGTTTCAGTTTCGTCCATGCCCATCTTTGGAGTGATTTCCTGGATTTCTTCCCTGTTCTGCAGCGTACAACAATGAATTTGGGTGGTTTAGAGTCAATAAATCTGTTCATTCTTGATGACACAAGATGATTACACCCAAGATCTGAGAAAACTCATGAGACTAACACAACAAATATATTGTACAATGAAACGTGGATTCTCTATCAGAGGTCGGTGCATTTAGAATCAGCCACAGTCCTTCTCTACAGACACTCCTCATAACCATAATGGCAGAGCAACTAATTCTCCCTAACCATAAAACTTTGCATTCAGCGAGAACAAAATTGGAACACCATCCCATCAGCCATAACACGATGATAACAAGAATCACCCAGAAAAGAGAATAACCCAACCACAACTCAATCGACTCTAGAACTGGGTTCCCAAAATTCGAGAGAAAAACGCAAAATTTTTTCACCTCCAGAATTCTTCGACGGTAGAGAAAGTTTAGATCGGGCGCATGGGGGCACACCAAGCCATCTGCTTCCAGTCCACGAGTGCTCGAGCGGATGCGCCTGGTCCGCCTTGGGCTCCTCCTTCGCTGACTGCTCAGCCAAGTCCTCTTGGCCCGCAATCTCTCCCTTCTCCAGCTCTGGGTCGCCGCTGCCTGCAACGCCCTTTGAATTAGGGTTAGGGTTCGCGGCGACGGGGTTCTTTCGGTCATCGGCGGTCGTAGCCGCCGCCGCCACCACGATTTCACCGTCTCTTCCACCACCATGTTTTTTTCTCGGAAAGTTTTGCAGCTCTCTCTCTCTCTCTCTCTCTCTCTCTCTCTCTCTCTCTCTCTCTCTCTCTCTCTCTCTCTCTCTCGCGCTATTTCTGTTGCATTCGCATCTGAAATCAAGGGCGAGGCGAGCGCGGGACGATCGGCGTCCGGTGGCAGCTGAGAGGCGAGGCGAGGGAGTGCCATGACGTCGAGGGAGGAAAGGGCAAGGCGAGCGCGGGGCGACTGGCGTCCAACGGCGTCCGGCGGTGACGTCGAGGGTGAGTAACGTCCGGCGGTGGCGTTGAGGGCGAGCAGCGTCGGCGACGGATAGAGGCGAGGACGACGGAGAGACCGAGAGAACTACGTGAAATGAACTGAAGGTTTGATTTGGGGCTTTTGGAGCCCTAATCGGTTCCTGTTCCTTTCCCAAAGGAATCGGAACCGGTCCCTTAAGAACCGGAACCGAACCGCTCCGGTTCTCCGGTTCTACCCGGAACCGTGCTCACCCCTAGCCGCCACACCGGAGCCGAACCGCCCGCGCGCTCGCCGCCGCCGCCAGCTCCGTTCCTCGCGCCGGGCGGCCTCCCGAGCGAACCTGGCCTGCTGTTCGGCTCCGCTTCCCTCTGTCCGTCCATCTTCGGCCACCGTGGCCACCGCTCGGCCTCGCCAAGCCGCCACTTACCTTCCCGACCCCTTGCCGGCCCCAACCAACTCACTTCCTCTTTGTTTTGCAGCAAAAACAGCAACCCACCGTGTGGGTATCCAGCCGGCTCGTGGGCCGCTTTGGGCCATTTCCGGGCCCTGAACCCGAGCCATGCTTTGGGAAGAATCGTTCCTCGTGTCATCCCCGTCGGATTGATATGTTTTACGCGTGATTCCGGTGAGTAATCTCACTAATCCTTGCTTAGTGAGCTAATGACAGTTATTGGTTGTTTAGTCTTATTTAATTAGGTTTAGGTTGTTAGATTAGTGTTTATTAGTCAATTGTGATGCAAATTAGACAAATTGAATGTGTATTTAGCAAGTAGATGTGGTCTACTATTTATTGAGGGTAGCCCAGGATTTTTCCCGACCCTAATTGGGCTTCAATTTGATAATTTGGGCCTAAGTGGAATTTTTGGCATTTAAATATTATTTTTCGAAATTAATTAATTAATTAATTATTTTTCGAAAATTCAACAGTGATGGCCAGTAACCGGAATATTATGCTGATGACCGTGGCAAAGTCCGTTTATTTAATCGGGCTTTGTCTTAATCTAAATTGAATTTTTTGTATTTAAATATTAATTTTCGAAATTAATTATTTAATTATTTATTTTTCGGAAATTCAACTTGGATGGCTAGTGGCTGAATTTTTATGCTGATGATTGTGGTGCAGCCCGTTTATTTAATTGGGCTTTATTTTGAGCTAAATTGGATTTATTGTAATTAATTATTAATTTTCGAAATTAATAAATTAATTATTTATTTTTCGGAAATTAAGGTTGGGTTAGTCGACGACTGAAATTTTGTGACGATCGTCGTGGTGAAGTCCATTTATTTAATGGAGCTCTATTTTGTGTTGAATTGAATAATTTACGAAGGATGGGAATTATTCTTTAATTGGAAAACCATTGGTTATTAATTGAAAAATAACCAGGCATCGGTTGATAATGCCAAAACTATTTGAGCGGACTATAGAAAACATGGGAGTTATGGAAGAGAAAATATTAGATTTTGGCTAAGGCTAGCTGTGTGCCCATGCACGATATTTTATCGAGTATTTTTAATACGAAGAAATGAGGCCAAGACATTACTTTAATTGAGGAAGTTAAGTGCGAGGCACAATGTCATTGGGCCATGAAGGATTAATCGTGTGTTGGCTTATAGCTGAAGCAAGATGATTATTGGAAGTTGATGTGACGTGTGTTGTGTTGAAGGAAACCAATTAATCATGAGCAGGTAATGGACTAAGTACTACACAAGTTGAAGACTTCGTGTGAGTTACCTCTAGCGCCTTATACCATTGCTTATTGTAGTTAAGGGCTAAGTGTTACATGGCGACCTGAGTCGCATGGGAATTAACTTTAGCGCCTTACAATGTTGATATGCATAGTGAATGGCTAAGTGCTACGTCTTGTGTGAGTTACCTCTAGCGCCTTATGCTATTGCGTTTTGTAGTGAAGGACTAAGTACTACACGATAGCGAGACTTCGTGTGAGTTACCGCTAGCGCCTTATACTATTATGAATTGTGGGCAAGGACTAAGTACCGCACAATAACGAGACGTTGTGTTGGGGTCACCTCTAGTGCCTTGAGCCTATATTTGAATGGGAATGTTGAATTGGTACGTTGAGATTAATTATCGACTATAGATGGAACTACGGATATGATTTGATTCATTTGTCATGGATTGATTGATTGAACTGAATTGGCCGAGGAAGGGTCATTGTTGACATGTAATCGACTAGGTCGATTGATCATTGTTTTGATTTGATGTTGTGAATTGCTTGATTGAATGGAAATGACCGTGAGCGGTCTTGTTGACGGGTAATTGACTGGGTCGATTTCATCAATGCTTCGATCAGTGATGTGATTGCTTGGGTGTCTATTTGAACTGTGCTAATATGCAGGTGAAACCTGAGGCCAAGGTAAGTCCTCCGACTCATGTTGTGCATAGGCAGCCGTAAGATGTATTGGTTTACTAATTGAGTCTTAGTGGGGTAGAACTTGCTGAGACGTGTTGGAGAAATCCTCATGAAGTGTTTTGAAGTTGACAAAACGTTTCCATCAGTCTAGTCTGAAGGTCTGCAGACTCTGTTGTTTAAAGTCTGAAGACTTCCGGACAGCCAGACTTAAGACTCAAAGTCTATCCTCATTGACAGTCTCTAATCCGTTGAAGAAAGGTTATCCAGAACTGGTTGTTTTGTTCAGGATTTAACCTTATCATCTGGAGAAGATCTCGTGGCTGGAGAAGACGTATAAGAATCCTTTGATTGATCAAGATTGATTCAATGACTGAAGATTCGATGATTGTCTAAATATTATTGGAAGGTTCTACTTATGGAAACCGAGATCCCGATTGTATGGGCGAACGATTGATGGGCTATCAACACGTTCCTTTAATAGCTCGAACAATCTTCCTAATTGATTCCGTCCAACGGGTAGATTGGAGGAATTCCTTTGGTAAGTGCCAACGGGTATGATGGCATAAATGAGTATATAAGGAAGATGTTCTTAGTTGTTCGAGGTGTGAGCGATAGAAGAATTCCAAAGTCTGAAGCTCCTAGTTGTTTAGACAATTCCTTTGAGCGAACACTTGTATACGAAATAGAGAGTCTATATTTGTGAGAGACCTTGAGGAGGTGTGGTAAAACATCTACACTGTGGAATCAAGGCAAAGCTGTGTTGTAACTCCTCTCTTGATCATAGTGAAATCCAATCGATGGGCTGTCAGTGCGGAAGAGTGGACGTAGGCTTGGAATAAGCCGAACCACTATAAATCCCGTGTTCAATTTTCTCTTCCTCACTCTCTCTACCTCAATCGTATTTCATTTTGTTAATTAAGAGAGAATTTACTTTCCATCATATGTTAAGAATCACTTCCGTATTTCGATAAAGAGATTAGGCACCTATTCACCCCCCTCTAGGTACTCATACTAGCAATATCAAGACGTAGTCTCATCCCAGTTTGGGGAAAATCATTTCAGGCCCTTAGAATGGCAGGACCTCCACCTCCTCGTCCTCATATGCATTATGGTGTCCCGGAACATACTTCAGAATTTGAGACCCATTTCCACGTCCATCCTCACTCGGAAGGATTAGTATACGTGTTAGTTCAGTCGACCATCTGGTTTAACGTGGGGGAGGAAGACTAGAGGCCCCACAGGTATCGGTCCTGGTACTGTGATTATTTTGATGGACGCAGAGAAGGTCCTATCCCGGAAGAGGACGTGCCTTTTGATGTGATGGAAAATGCGTTCGGAGAGGGAATGGCTGATCGAGCAGATGGGTCAGTAGTGGATGTACGAGACCCACAATAGGAGGTGGGAGGATCGGAGGAGGAAGAAGACTGGGGAGCAGCTGAAGAGATGCCTTAAGATGAGCCGATGTCGAAGCCGAGGATGAAGTTGAAGAAGAGAATGATTTGAGTGAAGAGGAGTCAGAGGAGGATCAGGATGATCCTAATTATGACCCAGATGAGGATTGAAATCCCATCTCTTGGTGAACCCTTGTATATGTGTAGATAGAGTGAGACCTTGAGGTCGTGAATAGTTTGCGAAGTGCTCTGTCTAATGTCATGTATGAAGGTTTGGTTATAGATTTCAATATAAAAAATATGGCCTGCTTTTCTATCCCATTGTTTTATTGTCTGGGGATTTATAAATGCTTCCGCATGTGCTTAATCAATGAGAAGGTCGGCGATATATAGTCCTGGGGTATCGCATTTTAAAATCGACCAATTAGAATGATGTGTGCGTGCCCGAGGATCGGGGCGTGACAGATGGATACTTTTGAATTGGCTTTTTCAGCTTGCTATTCCTATTCATTTTGAGCATTCAATGGTCTTATGAAAACCAATGACCTTTAAACCCATTCAGAAGAGTCTACACCATGGAAAATGTCACAACCTAAAAAGAAATAAGGAGCGGCCATCATCCAAGCAATGAGACAATTGGGAATAATCAATAATAAGGAGTCATATATACCGCATCACTTTGTTCAAGAAGACTCGGAGGGCCTCCCTTAGAAGGCTTCCAAACCAATTCCACTAGTTCAAGCGCTTCAGCAGATCAAAGTGGTGTCTCATGGAAAACTTTATCAACATTTCCTTGCCACAATTCGTTTGTAGTTTTGGAGTGCCTCACTTTTCTAACAACATCTAGAAGGATGGCAACCTACACAAGTTGTAGGCAGTCAAGTCACAGTATGCATCCTTCCATGTAAAGAAAAAATACCCTTATGTCAACAGGCTTTAATGCAGTTACCATAAAGGAAGAGTTGCAATTTGTAATTAGGGCTTTTAAGACGTCAAACCCTTGAGAAATTGCAATATCAGCAAGCATATGGAGACTGGGAAATAATTGCACGACTTAAACAAGAGAGAAACAGACTACAAGAGCGACGAGCTGTTTAGTGATGCAAGAGCAAAGGATCTTAAGTAAAAAACACTAACCCTTTCCAGTACATCAAAAGCTTTCTTCCTTAGCACAGCATCTAATGTCTACATGATGACGTTGTCAATCCCCTATATTTTGCACTTTAATGATAAGAAGAATATACAAAATGAAATGGCATAAAATCAACATCTTTCACTATAATACATGCAAGGCAGCAAAATGGCTAGGAACAAATTATGAGAAATCTAGAGTTTCACTCTCACTCTCCTGTGAGATATCTCCTTCTGTGGTGCAAAGCAAGAAGTCAATGGCATGTTTCTTTAATCTCCAAGGTAGAGTAGCTGAATAGAACATGCCTTAGCATGCCAATTACTTGCCACCTTCTGGTTTGACTACCTCGAATTTCATTCTTTACAGCAGTTAAATCCTCCTTAGCATTATGAGCAACCGTTGATTTTGACTACCAACAGTTATGGTGCTGGTCATCATGTCAATAGTAGACCCTGTTATCAAGCCAATGTAAGATAAATGGCAACATCTCAAGAAGCGTGAAAGTTCAATCACAAGACGGTAGCTAAACCAGAATCTTGTGAACGCTTCAAGTTATGAGCAATGCGATCAGCCATGTAAAGTAATCCTTTGCGTTGCGCAAGGTGGCAGCTAAATTGGGGAGTGAGACTGGAGGAGCTTTTGGTCGGAGGCAGCAAAGGCAAAGGTGACAGCGTGGTTCATTGGATGAAAAGAGAGAAAACTTCGCAGTAATGGGATGCTCAAAAATAGTTCAGAGGTAGAGGCAAACGAGGTGGCGTCGTCCCATCCAAGAATTGTGAGTTACTTCGGCCAATTGGTATGTGTTTCTTCAGAATTGTTAAATTCATTCATCCCAAGATGCTCAAAAGAGTTTGATGACCCCTATACAACAAAATACACAATTTATTTACATTTTACTAAACATGTCAAGATAAATATGTCTCAAAAGAGCCAAGGGCAGCAAACAACAAAAGATAAAAATGCTCTATTCAGACATCGTAGTTGCTCTGATATGTAGTAGGTCCATCACCAACTAGCTATGAACATGTAACAATTAAGCACATGATAGTGTCACTAGTCATCTTACTCCCATCACTTTCCATGAATAGGCCGGATGCATCTTTCCCATTTTAAATTCAACTCAGATCTCTAGCTTCTTACCTGACCAATACAATTATCCATTTCATATCCCAAGAACCACAAAAATTTCTTTTGCTCACTATAGATTGGACATTGCATTGACATGACAAATATTAAAAAATACAAAAGCCTCAAAAGACACTAACATTGTAGTTTTATTGAGATAAGATCATATGAGATGCAGCATTACTTGCAAATTTCTTGATTCTAAAACTTCATACCATGCACCCATCATTGTATGTTATGAACCATCAATAATCGCTCCCTAACAAGAAGATAATTTCATAGAGAAACTAAAAGTGATAGACATTACATGTAGGGCTAATTATGATTCCATAAGAGAAAGCACAAGTTATACCTGACTTAAAATGGTTCCATGAGATCTATTGTGGCACTCCAACATCTATTCAGAAGAAACCATTAACAATAAATATTACAATATTAACAAGATGAGATAACATTGGGATCTAAAATGATTTCATAATAAGCACCTGATTAGTGAATGGCAAACATCCATTCATAATCCCTGGTGGCATGATATATGGGTATTGCATCTACATAATGATATGTTATCTGTAGTTGTAGAAAGGCACGGTCCATTATAGATAAATTAATACACCAAACTCAAAATACTTGATTAGGAAATGGGAAAAACCCATTCATCCCCGGACGCATGAAGAATGGTGGCTGCTGCACCTATATATATATAAACTTAACAAATTAGTAAGATGTAAATACAAATCAAGAACTAATAGCAACATACCCGATTGTGAAAATTTAGATTTACTAAAGGACCACCGACATTGCAAGGATGAAAGGCACTTCGAAATTGATTTGAATTACTCGAGTAGTTTGGGAAATTAGTTTCATTATGCATTGATTGGATAGCCAATTCTACGTGACAAAGTAATAAATATGTTAATTGGCATTATAAAACATAAGCAAAGAATTTAACAATCATATTAAGTAGAATAATATGTCGCTCACCTCGACTTTCTATTTGCGTGGGGGTGTTCCTTTCTCATTTTTTTTTTCTTCACTTGAGCTTTTAAGTCTTCCATAACTTATTCATTTTCCTTTTCCTTAATATATCGTTTATTTTGTCTTAAAGATTGTTGCGACTTGACATACCATAAAAAAAATCTACCACCAGGAAAACAAAAACGTAAATTTTCTCATTTTAGTCTAGTAAACTTCCACAAATCAAAATTGAACTTGTAATTTGTAATCAAGCACCACATACAAACATCTCCAAATTCTAGTCCCTATATAATTCTTCTAATTGTAATTCTAGTAGTTCAATAGGTTCAAGAAAAAAATGAGGCTCCATTACTATCCAAGCCCTCATTCTTGCTCGATTTTCATATTTCTAATCCTTCTTTGCGTTTGCGTTGAATTTGAGCTGCAATCAATGTATATGACTGGAGCATAAGACAATCACCAAGTCAACTTCAAACATAAACAAAAGACGAGAATTGAAACCTCAAGTTTTGAAGAGCTAGAGGCTAAAAGTCACTAGACTAAGGACGCATTTGGTAACGATTCTGTTCCCGAGAACAGATTCTAATCAGAAATGATTCTTTTTTATTCTGTTCCTGGAAACAAATTTTAAGCATTTTATGCCGTTTGGTAATCGTCCAAAATTTATGATTTTGGAATAAAATTGCGTTTGGTACCGTACTCCTTGATTCTATTTCAAATCAATTTCTTTTAATTTTTACATAAATTTGTTACTTTTTACTTTTTTTATTTTCTTTCCTTTTCCTTTATTTTTTCTTTATTTTTCCCTTTTTCTCCTATTCTTCTTTTTCTTCTTCTTGTGGCCGATCACTGGATCACCTGGCCACCGGCGGGGCTGGGCGAGTCTCGCCAGGGCTAAGGGGGCCTCTCTCAGCCTTGATGAGGCCCGCCTGGCCATCGATGAGCTCGTTGGACCTCGCCCTAGCTTGGTGAGCCTCCGGTGAGCTCACCGGACCGGCGGGCGGCAGCCGGGGGCGGACGGCGGTGGCTGGCGGCAGGCAACGGCGGGTGGCGGCGGGTGGTGGTGGACGGCGATCACGGGATGGCGGAAGGGAAGAAGAAGAAGAGTTGGTTTTGATTCTCAAATTTATTACCGAAATAAGAATCAACTTTTTTTTTATTCTTGATTCCACTCCAAATCTGTTCTCGGGAACAAAAATATTACAAACGCGATTCTATTCCCAAATTGATCCCGGGAACAAAAAATCAGAATCCAATACTGTTTGGCACGTTGCCAAACAGCCCCTAAATACTCAACCTCTAGAGAATGGAATTACAAATGTCACGTGACAGAATCATTTAAGTTCCAACACCTATTGAAGATGATGCTGAAATTGACGCACCATGTGAACCTTTCATAATAGCACAAGAAGAGCCCCTAAAATGGACCTCCTAACAACTATTATACAAAAAGTAACAGACCACCCTCACCATCAACCCAACACAACTATGAAAAACTCTCAAGTGTCCATACTGTGGCCTTTTCATGCACTCATGCAACTCTATAGACTAAAAAGGCCATGTTAGCATAGGGACTTTGCTAGTTCTTCATCCTACCGACCTAACTAAGCAACACCATTAAATTTTGGGACTAGCATCGTTGAAAACTTGGTCCCTCCTTTGTCTTTTTGGGTACTGTTTCACCATTGTAATGATAATTTACAAAGACATTCTCTCAAACTCAAGACAATTGCAGGTAATTCTCAGCAGCAACAACAATTGCTGCAATTGTAGTATTCAATAGATACTATGTGATTGTAAAAAATTCATTCAAGCTTAGCTACATTGTTTATAATACATGCTGAAGCTAATATGATTCCTTCAATCAGGACTTGCAAGAAATCGACTATATGAAACATAATGAATCAAAACACGATTGTTTATAACCTTATCAACGAGCATTTTTTTGCAAGAGCTACCCCTACACACATTGTGGCAGAACAAGAAAACGATACCATCCTTGCCATCCACACCCATCAATTTGCCATTGCGACCATGAAAAATAAATGAACATAAAAAATCCAACTTATATCTAAATCCCACCAATTATATCTAAGGAGAAAACAAAAACCATATACACACAGCAATCGCAAATCAAAGTATGTTCTACTCCAAAGAGAACAAAATACTGATGAAGAAAGCGTCATAAAGAAAGTTTCCTCTTGATGCTGCATGAGAAAACTGAGAAAAGAAGGACAAGTTGGGCATCGCTGATTCAATTCACCCTAAAAATAGATATATATTCACGAGACAGGATATGTGCTGACTGCTGAGTAGTTATGATGAGTTCGCTTGTAACTGCGGAAAAGCTTTCCTTGAGTCCTACAAGCGAAATGTAATCCTGTACCCTGATTGGTCTGCCTATTAAATACGCTATATCTATATTACAAGACCACACCCCAAATTGAAATTATTATTGATGATGTACAAATAAAACCTCCCTATTTTCACGCTCTGGTACACCAATCAACATCTCTTTCCCCGTATTCCTTCTATCCTTCAAATTCTCTCACATACCAAACGAGTTAACACGAACCCTCCGCGAAAAGTCGCTCCTTTACAACAAATCTCAAACATCAAAACTACAAGCTCTCCTTTATTCTCCAGATAGATCCCAGGAATACCCCCATACAGCAAAACAAAAGAAGAGCAGAGCCCAGAAATCCTCTCCATTTCCACTACCCGCTAGACCGACCAAAACAGAGGCGGCCGGGAAAAGCCCCACGAATCAAATCGATACGAGAGGGACCAACTCACCAATTCCGAGCCAGGACCTTGTCAGCCTTGTACCCGGTGAAGCGGGGATTGTCGTCGCAGATCTAGGGCTTCTTGGGAGAGACGGCTTTGAGCATAGCAGAGAGAGCGCGGCCCTCGTCGGAGAAAGCCTAGCGTCAGGAGAGAGGGCGATTTGGGAAGAAAGAGGTCAGAATGAAAAGGCCGTGGAGTAGAGAGGGGCTGTTGTTGGGAGGGAGAGTCGCCGCGTCGGAAAGCGCAGAGGCCGTGGAGTAGAGAGAGAGGCCGTCATCAGGAGGGAGCGCCGCCGCCGTCGAAGATAGTGCGGCCATTGTCGGAGAGCGAAGAGGCCGTCGAGTAGAGAGACAAGCCATCAGGGGAGGGAACGTCACCGTCGTTGGAGAGAGGACAGCCGTCGTCGGGAGGGAGCGTCACCGTCGTCGGTAGGGGTGTCAAAACCAAACTAAAAATCGAATGGAACCGAACCTAAAATTCGGTTTTTTTGTTGATTTTCATTCGGTTCGGTTCTCATTAAAAACCGAAATTTTTTTTATCGATTTGGTTTTTATTGGTTAACCAAATCAAACCGAACCAACAAACCGATAAGAGCTTATTTCTTGGAAACAAAAATATATACAACAGAAAAAAAAAATGAAAGAAAAACAAATACAAAAATCGAAAACTAAAAATTGAAACTAAAAACCGAAAAATCGACTGAACCGAACCAAAATTGGTTCGGTTCATATTCGATTTGGTCTCATTCGGTTCGGTTTTTCAAAACCGAACTGTTGACACCCCTAGTCGTCGGAGAGAGCGCAGCTGTCGTCGGAGAGTGAGCACTATTTGGGAGAAAGTCGTCGGGTCAAGAAAGAGGGGATAGAGTCGGAAGAGAGGAGAGAGGAGAAAATATTGGGTGGTCCCGGACCACCAAGTTAGCGTGGTCTTCGACCACTTAGGAAGTGACATATGGAAGTGTGGGATCGGCTCACTAGCAAAAGAATTTAGGGTTAATACTTTAAAAATCCCAAACCGATACACCCATGACAAATTTACGCCAAATTATTTTTTTGACCACCAAAAAAACCCCCAAATTGGTATGCTTCGACAAATTTATCCCAAATTGGTACACTTGTGACAAATTTATCCTCCGTTAGTTTTTGTTCAATTTTACAGTGAAATTATTAAGTTAAATGACACGTAACAGTTAACCGATATATTAATTTAGAATTTTACGCTCCATTTGTCACAATTTACAATTTTTGTAATTTTTTTGTGGTATTAATCTAATTTAACTGAAGATATATTTGTCAAAAAATTTACCAGTTTTGAGTTTTTTGCGGTCGAATAAATTAGTTTAAATATACAAGTTTATGGTTTTTTATGATTAGTCGGGATAAATTTGTCATATAACAGTTTGGGGTTTTTCATGGTTAAAAAAATAGTTTATGGTAAATTTGTCACACGTGTATTGGTTTGGGATTTTTTTAGGATATTAACCCAAGAATTTATGCACAAAAAAAAAAAAATTCATTTTTTCCTCCCTAGCCTGCACACACTAGCCCCCTACGCTCTCGCTCTCTCCTGCTCTACACACATTTAATTCTTTGTCTTGTATTCTCTTTCCTCTTCGTGACCTCCACGTGTCGCTTCCTGAGTGGTTGGAGACCATGCTGACTTGACAGTCTAGGACCACCCAATATTTTCTCAAGGAGAGAGAGGAGGAGTAGAAGATAGAGAGAAGAGAGAGCAGACGTGGCGGTGTCATACACGTGAATGGATTAGAATAAAATTGACATGGCACTGTTGAGTGATCTAGACGTTGGGTACTTGGCCTGTTTATTTATTGACTTCTTCCTTGCTTTCTTAAATTTGAGGATTTAAAACCTAGGCCAATCGGAGGAAAATTCTCTCTCCATCCAGGACGTTTCGTACGTCCGAAGTTTTAAAGTATTATTGACAAATTGAGAATTTCGTCCACTTTAATTGTAAAATGAATGGTGTTAATAAAATAAGGAAGTTCACGTCGCGCGACAAGTGATAATTGGCTATCAAAAAAACAAAATAATATTTGGTTTTTGTGAACGTGGGTGCATATAAGAGTTTTTCGTTCTGTTTCTAATTGAAGTACTACTTTAATTTTTCATTATTTGGTATAGCTTTAAAAAGTTAGTTCGATAAAAAACACTTTCATAAGCCATAGAAATTCATACGATTTACAATTTGGAAAAAATAGAGCTCATAATGGTCCCTATACTTTTGGATCATCCAAATATGATCTTTGAATTTTAATTTGGTCAATCCGATCCCTATACTCTTTCGTGTCGAGCCGATCTAATCCTTTTTAATAAGTCGGAATGTTGGCATCTGGTATGCAATCGAGTTTGGCCATGGGGGCTAATATTTGTTGCCATCAGCAACACACGGTTTTTAACGTTCCCTTCATTTTAGGAAAATTAATTATCTCTAGTCTGCATTTATTTATAAATTTAACAATACTAGTCCCAAATATTGGGTGGTTATCGTTAAAGGACCATCTCAAGCTACTTTGGGGATTGAATCTCCACTAGCTCTGGACAATATGAACCGAAAGGAAATGACTTCAAAAGTGAAAGGAAACTCCACCGTACTTGAGAGAATCATTTGGAGGAGAGTCTCTTTAAAAGGCATGTTTATGATTCACTAGAAGCAAATAAAGAAGAAGGAAGGAAACAATGAGTGGCCATCGTTAAAGAACACCATTATTGCAACTTTCTTCGTCTCCACTAATTTCTCTTCCCCCCTGCAAGCTCAAAGGCTAGAGAGATCCACCGTGTGTTGCTGATGTTTGAAAGGACACCATTATTGCAACTTTCTTCATCTTCACCAATTTCTCTTACCCCTGCATGTTCAAAGGAAATAAGGGACGACTCACCGAAATTAGGGTTTAGTTTCTGATTTCTCTTCCAGAAATTAGAAGTAGAAAATTTCTACTTCTGATTTTTCTTCCAAATCAATTTTTGGAATATAAATCTATTCTAGAAATAAAAAAACTGAGTAAGTTTATCAAACAGGTTTCTATTCCAGAAAAGGGGTCTGGAATAGAAAAATTATTTCTGGAACAGAAATTTTAGTTATCATGCACCCCCTGAGTGGCCATCGTTAAAGAGTACACGGGGAAGAGAAATTAGTGGAGACGGAATAGATTGCATACCAGAAGAGAAGTTATTGGATGGGTCTCTTTGACTGTCCGCAATCCGGACCGATCGGTTCGATTCTGACCGGTTCCAGGCTTGTTTGGTCCGATATCTGGAAATTGGGCACGGGTCTCTTCGGTCCGTCGAGAGCACGAGACACGTTAGTGTTCATGGGCCAATCGCCACGATTGATGTATGCATGTTGTATATTGTTTGATTATACCAATCCTAAAAAAGAAAAATTAATAAATAATCTAGTTGAATGTATGGTGAGTATCTTCTCATGGGATCTATATGATCCAATGGATATGATTGTATTCAGAACGTGGGAATAGTAACGACTCTAGCAAATCCTTAATCCCTAAAAATGGCTACCAAATCTTTAGTCCCTTTAATATCTCACTTTTCTTTATTGAATTACATGAACAAAAAATCCTTAATCTGTTGAACATCTCATTTCTACTTGTATACACGATTCTGACATTTCTACTTGTATACACGATTCTGACATTTCTCCTCTCTTTTCTGTTGGATCTATATAGGCAACATCTTATCCTCTATTGTGTTCTTGGCACCTATGTAAGACCTCCTCTAACACTTCATTTTGCACAGCTTCTATATCTGTCTCTATCATTTGAACAATACAAGTCTTTTTATATGAATGTGGAATTTTTTTGGCAAAACATTATCAGTGAAGTACCTTTTTCTTCTTCCTTTGCTTGTTCCTTTTTGTTTTTGGTAGAAGAACATTTTACAGAATCTGTAAGGAGAAGTCCTCGGATGGGCATCGGTCAATATCATATGTGGTGGCACTTTTGAGTGCATCGTTGCAATTGTACTATGGAGTCCTGAAGGCTAATGCCACGTTGCAATTGTACTATGGAGTCCTGAAGGCTAATGCCACTATGACCATCATCATCAGCGCTGGTGGAATCGTAATTGAACTGGCTTATCTTGTCCTCTTCTCGATCTATGCCTCCACCGAAGAGAAGGTCTCTCCCTCTCCCTCTCTCACTTTTGTGCTTAAAAGCGTAGCAAACTATTGTCCCTTTGTTATCTTAACCACGTGTCGTTATCTATTTTGCATTTACGAGCAAGCAATGGTCGAGATTGTAAAGGGCATTCCCATTGCTATTGTGCGAAGTTTTCACTAGTTCACCGGATAGCTAAAGCTTTCTAACAACCTTACATGTTAGCCCTTCATTAAAATTTAGGGAAATTTACAAAAAACAAAAGTCTTATTCAGTCTTATTCGTGTCATTGCCGTTGTGCCACATTAGACAGTTAATGTCTATTTTAGCAATTTCCGGTCAAAATTGACTAAATTAATTGAATTGAAAAATTATCAAATGATTTATGATTAAATTGACTAAATTAAAAGGTTTATGACTGAATTAACACAATGTAATAGATTTTAAAATTTTTTTGATAATTTTTTTCTCAAAATTTAGGTAATTAATGCATTTAAGAAGAAATGCAAAAAGAAAAAAAGAAATCAATTCGTAGGAAATTTATGTGACAGCGAATAAAAAAATGAAAAACTTTTGGGATATTACAATTTCTCTCATTTGACACTATAATCTAAGGAAATTTGTGTGAATCACCAATTTGCGAGGAAAATTGTCCAAAAAGTCCTAAACCTATTGCATTTTTGCCAATTCAATCATAAACCTTTTAACTTTGCTAATTTAGTCCTAAACCTTTTCACTTCTTGCCGATTTAGTCCATCTGGCCAATTTTGGCCAGAAAATGTTGACGTGGACGCCAGTGGTGCCACGTAGGACCGCCGGCACTAACGTGGGCAATTTTTCATAATATTGTAATATTTTTTGAATTTTTTTGAATTATTATTATTATTATTTTTTTTTTCTGGTGATGACTAGTGTTCTCCAATTAATTTTGCAGTGTCTCCTCCAGCTGGATTTCCTGACCATCCTCACAGAGGTTCGCACCTTTTTCGTTCGTTTTGTTACTACTCTCTTGGATTGATACGAGAATGTTCAATGTTGTTGACCCGGTTCTTGCTGTTATCCCATCTCTACAGGGTTTGAAACTGTCACATACATGCTCCAGGTGAGTCCGTCTAATTGAGTGCAGATTCTCAGGCGAGATGGGTCGAATTTCGCGATGCGAAGAGTGCTGAATACAATCATATCCATTGGATTAAGGATTTGCTAGTCATTACTATTCCCACGTTCTGAATACAATCATATCCATTGGATCATATAGATCCCATGAGAAGATACCCACCATACATTCAACTAGATTATTTATTATTTTTTCTTTTTTAGGATTGGTATAATCAAACAATACACGACATATATACATCAATCGTGGCGATCAATCTATGAACACTGACGTGTCTCGTGTTCTTGACGGACCGAAGAGACGGGTGCCCAATTTCAAGATATTGGACCAAACAAGCCTGGAACTGGTCAGAATCGGACCAATCGGTCTGGATCGCGGACGGTCGAAGAGACCCATCCAATAATTTTTCTCTTCCGGTATGCAATCTATTTCGTCTCCGCTAATTTCTCTTCCCCCCTGTACTCTTTAACGATGGCCACTCATTGTTTCCTTTGAACATGCAGGGGGTAAGAGAAATCAGTGAAGAGGAAGAAAGTTGCAATAATGGTGTCCTTTCAAACATCAGCAACACACGGTGGATCTCTCTAGCCTTTGAACATGCAAGGGGAAGCGAAATTAGTGGAGACGAAGAAAGTTGCAATAATGGTGTCCTTTAACGATGGCCACTCACTGTTTCCTTTCTTCTTCTTTATTTGCTTCTAGTGAATTATAAACATGCCTTTTAAAGAGACTCTCCTCCAAATGATTCTCTCAAGTACGGTGGAGTTTCCTTTCACATTGCCCACTTGTGCTGCACACTCATTATCAGCCTGTCAAGCCAAAAAAGACCTTCCATTATGAAGCTTTCTGGAATCAACATACTAAATGTACAGAAGTAGTTCAATCAGTATGGGAGAGAAGTCACACTTCCTTACCCTCCAAACTGCTGGCAGTATCTCATAAGCTAACTAGCTGGAGTCGGTCTCGTTTCAGTAATGCCAAGCAGCGTATTCTGCAATTACAGCAACAGCTTCAGACCATTACAAATAGGAAATCCTATCAAAGTGGAGATAAAGAGTTAGCCAATACAATTCGAACTAAAATTCAGCAAATGTGGAATCAAGAGGAGCAATTCTGGGCGATGCGTTCAAGGCTTAACTGGTTGACATGGGGTGACAAGAATTCAAAATTTTTCCATGCTTGTACAGTGCAAAAGAGACAGAGAAACAGAATTTGTATACTTAAAGATGAAGACCAGAATTGGATCAGAGAGCCAGAACAGCTTAAAACAATGACTATGGATTTCTTTACTCAACTCTATCAATCAGTGGGAAACAGAGACTTTGACCCATTTCTAATGCAATGTCCAGCAATTGTTACTTCACAAATGAATGAACACCTCATGAGGATGGTCACAGAAGAGGAGGTCTACCAAGCTACCTTCCAGTTGGGTGCATCCAAGGCTCCTGGACCAGATGGCCTCAATGGTCTTTTCTACAGGCATCACTGGAGCATCATCAAAAAGACAATCGTTAAAACAGTGCAAGACTTCTTTCAATCAGGTTACATGCATCCAAACTTAAACAAAACCATTCTGACCCTGGTTCCTAAAGTTCCTCGCCCTGAAAGCATTTACCAGTATCGTCCTATTAGTCTCTGTAACTTTGCATACAAGATTATTTCTAAAGTTATGGCAAACAGACTGAAGTGTTGGCTACCTAGACTAATCACTCCAGAACAAGCAGCTTTTATAAGTGGTAGACAGATTCAAGATAACATCATGGTTGTTCAGGAAGTACTCCACCAGTTTAAAGTTCGATCAAAAACAAAAAAATTCAACCTTATTATGAAGACAGACATGCAAAAGGCATATGATCGGGTTGAATGGGACTTTCTAGCAGCTTATTTAAAATAGTTGGGCTTTACAAATAGATGGGTAACCATGGTCATGGCTTGCATCACAACGGCTTCTTTTAGTATTCGCTTCAATGGAGAACAGCTACCATATTTTAAACCTACTAGAGGAATCCGTCAAGGTGACCCCCTATCCCCTTATATTTTCATTTTAATGGCTAATGCTTTATCAACAGTTATCAAGCAAGCAGTCAGTATGAGTAACTTACAGGGGATCCAATTTAATCAAGCCTCCCCTAAGCTATCCCATTTATTTTTTGCTGACGTTCAGTTTTCTTCCTCAAAGCTTCACTTTCTGAATGCCAAAATCTCACTAATCTATTAAACCAAGACGCTAAAAACAGGACAGCTTATCAACAGGAATAAATCTGCGATATTTTTTAGTCAGAACTGTCCTCTGACACTACAGAATACTTTAGAAAGAGAACTACGAATACTTGTGGTGAATAGATATGGCAAGTATCTGGGCGTCCCTTCAGATTGGGGGCGTTCAAAACGTGAGATGTTCTCCTGGATCTTGGCGAAAATGAACACAAAATTAGCTGGTTGGAAGGAAAACTTCTTATCAAAAGGGGGCAAGGAGATTTTATTAAAAGCAGTAATCCAAGCATTACCTCAGTATGCGATGTCCATCTTTAAGCTCCCCTTGTCACTCTGCAGATTGATGGAAAAGAGGATATCAGCATTCTGGTGGAGTAAAAATCATAGTGATTCAGGTATACATTGGATGAAATGGTCAAAGGTAAAGCACTCGAAAACAGTTGGGGGCATGGGATTCAGAGATCTAATTATTTTTAATCTAGCGATGCTCGGTAAACAAGCTTGGCGTCTTCTACAGCAACAATTGCTATTTGGAGTCAACTGTTCAAAGGTCTATATTTTAAACAGTCTTCCTTTCAGAACACTACTTTAGGCTATAGACCTTCATGGGGGTGGCAGAGTATATTAAAGGGCAGGGATGCTATTCTTCCAAAAATTCGATGGCTGGTGAAAGACGGATCAAAGATTGACATCCGAACAGACACTTGGCTTTCAATTGGTAAATTAGGAGGTCTAGCAGCAACAGGGGAACCTATTAAAGTTGCTGATATATTAGATTCATCTTTGGCAACATGGAAACATGAGCTTATTTTTAACTTCTTCAATGAACAGGTAAGTGCAGCAATCCTAAACACCCTGTAAATCCTTCACTTAGTTCTGATCAATTAGTCTGGACAGCCACTTCTTCAGGTATATTCACAGTTAAAAGTTGCTATCATTACTTATTTTCGAATCAACAAAACCCCCCCACCATTGCTTCATCTTCCTATCAGCCTCCTGATCAATTGTGGAAAAAGATATGGCATATGGACACGGCTCCTAAAATCCGTGTTTTCATGTGGTTAGCCTGTAAAAATGCCCTTGCGACCAAAGCCAACCTATACCACAGACATATCTCCCCCAATCCCTACTGTAACCTATGTGATCAGAATACTCCAGAGACCATAGAACATTTGTTTTTCTACTGTAACTGGACACTCGAAATATGGACAAACGCCAAGATCAGGATACATATCTCACTCACCTCAGTGCATCGATTGGAGGCATGGTTGGCGACTCGAGCCACTCATCCTCGCTCCTCCCCAACATTTAAAGTGATTGCCAATCTGTTGCGGGAGATATGGCGTCAGCGTAACAACGCCATCTTCAGGAATCCGATCCAAGCGGTGGAGAATGCCCTAGCCCAGCGCAGAATTTTCCAGATTCTTCAACCCCTAAAACCTAGGGTTAAACAGTCAAGTGTCAGTACTGATCAACGATGGAAACCACCTGATAAAGGCACAATCAAATGCAATATCGACGGGGCTTTTGTACCAGGAACTCAGCAAGGTGCGATAGCTTGTATTTACAGAAACTTCAACGGAGAACTCACTGATATGTTTACCAGTAGTGTACCTTCTCAAACGGCGTTTCAAGCAGAGATCTACGCTCTGATTCGGGCTCTCCAGCATCTGATTAAGCAGGGACTTCATCTATATCATGTCACGTTTAAATCAGACTGCCAATTACTGGAGGAAATCCTTCGGCAGCAGCAGCCGCATCCATGGCAGGAGCTACATCTCTTTCCTGTCTTCACGATCTGCTCTCTCAATGACCTAATGTTTCCCTACAGCATGTCCGTCGAGAAGCCAATCTAGCTGCTGATTGGGCCACTAAAACCCACAGGGCCCACGGCTCAGTTGGTAACTGGCTTGTCTTCCCACCTCCTCTTTTCCAGAATATTGTACTAACTGATGCGTTACTAGCTGGTTGTATTTCTCTCTCCATATAATATATCAGTTATTTAAACCAAAAAAAAAAAAAAAGAACATGCAAGGGGGAAGAGAAATTAGTGGAGACCAAGAAAGTTGCAATAATGGTGTCCTTTAACGATGGCCACTCATTGTTTCCTTTCTTCTTCTTTATTTGCTTCTAGTGAATTATAAATATGCCTTTTAAAGAGACTCTCCTCCAAATGATTCTCTCAAGTACGGTGGAGTTTCCTTTCACTTTTGAATTCATTTCCTTTCGGTTTATATTGTCCAAAGCAAGCTGAGTATCAATCCAGAAAATAGCTTGAACTGCCTCTTTTTTTATTTTTTTTTATTGGTCAGTCCTACTCTATTTCTACTCTACACTCACTCGCAGACTTGTGCCCTGCCTCTTGCAGGGCATGGGAGTCGAAACCCACTCTCGAAACTTATGCGTCTCTATCCCATCCCCCCTGAGGAGGTGGGGATTTGAACCTCTCACCTCCCCCTTCCATGTTGGAAGGGTGGCCACATTTCAACTGCCTCTTTTGAAAGCCTCAGTTTGCTTCAGAGCTCATCTCCTTTAAGTTTACCAGGCAACTAGATTATTTATTATTTTTTCTTTTTTAGGATTGGTATAATCAAACAATACACGACATACATACATCAATCGTGGCGATCAATCTATGAACACTGACGTGTCTCGTGTTCTTGACGGACCGAAGAGACGGGTGCCCAATTTCAAGATATCGGACCAAACAAGCCTGGAACTGGTCAGAATTGGACCAATCAGTCTGGATCGCGGACGGTCGAAGAGACCCATCCAATAATTTTTCTCTTCCGGTATGCAATCTATTTCGTCTCCGCAAATTTCTATTCGCCCCTGTACTCTTTAACGATGGCCACTCATTCTTTCCTTTGAACAAGCAGTGGGTAAGAGAAATCAGTGAAGAGGAAGAAAGTTGCAATAATGGTGTCCTTTCAAACATCAGCAACACACGGTGGATCTCACTAGCCTTTGAACCTGCAAAGAGGAAGAGAAATTAGTGGAGACGAAGAAAGTTGCAATAATGGTGTCCTTTAACGATGGCCACTCATTGTTTCCTTTCTTCTTCTTCATTTGCTTCTAGTGAATTATAAACATGCCTTTTAAAGAGACTCTCCTCCAAATGATTCTCTGAAGTACGGTGGACTTTCCTTGCACTTTTGAAGTCATTTCCTTTCGGTTCATATTGTCCAAAGCTAGCTGAGTATCAATCCAGAAAATAGCTTGAACTGCCTCTTTTGCAAGCCTCAGTTTGCTTCAAAGCTCATCTCCTTTAAGTTTACCATGCAACTAGATTATTTATTATTTTTTCTTTTTTAGGATTGGTATAATCAAACAAGACACGACATACATACATCAATCGTGGCGATCAATCTATGAACACTGACGTGTCTCGTGTTCTTGACGGACCGAAGAGATGGATGCCCAATTTCAAGATATCGGACCAAACAAGCCTGGAACTGGTCAGAATCGGACCAATCAGTCTGGATCGCGGACGGTCGAAGAGACCCATCCAATAATTTTTCTCTTCCGGTATGCAATCTATTTCGTCTCCGCAAATTTCTATTCGCCCCTGTACTCTTTAACGATGGCCACTCATTCTTTCCTTTGAACAAGCAGTGGGTAAGAGAAATCAGTGAAGAGGAAGAAAGTTGCAATAATGGTGTCCTTTCAAACATCAGCAACACACGGTGGATCTCACTAGCCTTTGAACCTGCAAAGAGGAAGAGAAATTAGTGGAGACGAAGAAAGTTGCAATAATGGTGTCCTTTAACGATGGCCACTCATTGTTTCCTTTCTTCTTCTTCATTTGCTTCTAGTGAATTATAAACATGCCTTTTAAAGAGACTCTCCTCCAAATGATTCTCTGAAGTACGGTGGACTTTCCTTGCACTTTTGAAGTCATTTCCTTTCGGTTCATGTTGTCCAAAGCTAGCTGAGTATCAATCCAGAAAATAGCTTGAACTGCCTCTTTTGCAAGCCTCAGTTTGTTTCAGAGCTCATCTCCTGTAAGTTTACCATGCAACTAGATTATTTATTATTTTTTCTTTTTTAGGATTGGTATAATCAAACAATACACGACATACATACATCAATCGTGGCGATCAATCTAAGAACACTGACGTGTCTCGTGTTCTTGACGGACCGAAGAGATGGGTGCTCAATTTCAAGATATCGGACCAAACAAGCCTGGAACTGGTCAGAATCGGACCAATCGGTCTGGATCGCGGACGGTCGAAGAGACCCATCCATTAATTTTTCTCTTCCGGTATGCAATCTATTCCCTCTCCACAAATTTCTATTCGCCCCTGTACTGTTTAACGATGGCCACTCATTCTTTCCTTTGAACATGCAGTGGGTAAGAGAAATCAGTGAAGAGGAAGAAAGTTGTAATAATGGTGTCCTTTCAAACATCAGCAACACACGGTGGATCTCACTAGCCTTTGAACCTGCAAGGGGAAGAGAAATTAGTGGAGACGAAGAAAGTTGCAATAATGGTGTCCTTTAACGATGGCCACTCAAAATCAAGCCGAAAATGACAAAATAACGCGTACTGTTCACTGCGCGCGGGAAACTTTGAAATTTCATTTCGGACAAACCAGAAGCTCAAATCACGATCCGTAAAATCCCACGGCTCCACAACACCCTAAATTACCATTCTTGCAAAAATACGCTGCTCAACGACTCCAAAATTAGACTTCGCCGCTCAGTTTTCCAAAAATTTCGAATTTAAGTCCTAAATTAAAAAATTACTTTAATCGGACAAATAATGGACTTGATCTCTTACCGGGTGCTGTGTTATGGAGTCGAGTCGGCTTGATAAGGCATCCGAGACGTGCACGTGCCAAAATTCCTTTCCTTTTTCCCCTTTTCTCTTCTTCTTCCTCTTCTTCGTCTTCTTTTCTTTCTTTTCTTTTTTGGTTGAGGGAACTCTCAGCTTCTATTTAGCCGAGCCCTCTCCCTCTCCTTTTTTGCTTTGCTGACTTTTCAATTTCTTTTTCAGTTTCTTCTTTTGGGGCCCACTAACATAATATTACATTATTGCATAATATTACATCTATGAACACTGACGTGACTCGTGTTCTTGACGGACCGAAGAGACGGGTGCCCAATTTCAAGATATCGGACCAAACAAGCCTGGAACTGGTCAGAATCGGACCAATCGGTCTGGACCGTGGACGGTCGAAGAGACCCATCCAATAATTTTTCCCTTCCGGTATGCAATCTATTTCGTCTCCGCTAATTTCTCTTCCCCCCTGTACTCTTTAACGATGGCCACTCATTGTTTCCTTTGAACATGCAGGGGGTAAGACAAATCAGTGAAGAGGAAGAAAGTTGCAATAATGGTGTCCTTTCACACATCAGCAACACACGGTGGATCTCTCTAGCCTTTGAACATGCAAGGGGGAAGAGAAATTAATGGAGACGAAGAAAGTTGCAATAATGGTGTCCTTTAACGATGGCCACTCAAAATCAAGCCGAAAAATGACAAAATATGGGCCCAAAGCTGCTGGACGCGTACTGTTCACTGCGCGCGGGAAACTTTGAAATTTCATTTCGACAAACCAGAAGCTCAAATCACGATCCGTAAAATTCCACTCCCACAACACCCTAAATTACCATTCTTGCAAAATACGCTGCTCAACGACTCCAAAATTAGACTTCGCCGCTCAGTTTTCCAAAAATTTCGAATTTAAGTCCTAAATTAAAAAATTACTTTAATCGGACAAATAATGGGCTTGATCTCTTACCGGGTGCTGTGTTATGGAGTCGAGTCGGCTTGATAAGTCATCCGAGATGTGCACGTGCCAAAATTCCTTTCCTTTTTTCCCCTTTTCTCTTCTTCTTCCTCTTCTTCGTCTTCTTTTCTTTCTTTTCTTTTTTGGTTGAGGGAACTCTCAGCTTCTATTTAGCCGAGCCCTCTCCCCTCTCCTTTTTGCTTTGCTGACTTTTCAATTTCTTTTTCAGTTTCTTCTTTTGGGGCCCACTAACATAATATTACATTATTGCATAATATTACATCTATGAACACTGACGTGACTCGTGTTCTTGACGGAACGAAGAGACGGGTGCCCAATTTCAACATATCGGACCAAACAAGCCTGGAATTGGTCAGAATCGGACCAATCGGTCTGGATCGTGGACGGTCGAAGAGACCCATCCAATAATTTTTCTCTTCCGGTATGCAATCTATTTCGTCTCCGCTAATTTCTCTTCCCCCCTGTACTCTTTAACGACGGCCACTCATTGTTTCCTTTGAACATGCAGGGGGTAAGAGAAATCAGTGAAGAGGAAGAAAGTTGCAATAATGGTGTCCTTTCAAACATCAGCAACACACGGTGGATCTCTCTAGCCTTTGAACATGCAAGGGGGAAGAGAAATTAGTGGAGACGAAGAAAGTTGCAATAATGGTGTCCTTTAACAATGGCCACTCATTGTTTCCTTTCTTCTTCTTCATTTGCTTCTAGTGAATTATAAACATGCCTTTTAAAGAGACTCTCCTCCAAATGATTCTCTCAAGTACGGTGGAGTTTCCTTTCACTTTTGAATTCATTTCCTTTCGGTTTATATTGTCGAAAGCTAGCTGAGTATCAATCCAGAAAATAGCTTGAACTGCCTCTTTTTTTTTTTTTTTTTTTTTGGTCGGTGTTCTATTCCTACTCTACACTCACTGCAGACTTGCCCGCCTCTTGCGGGCGTTTTAGCATGCAACCACTCTCGAAATTTACGCGTCTCTATCCCATCCCCCCGAGGAGGTGGGGATTTGAACCCTCACCTCCCCCATGTTGGAAGGGTGGCCACCGTTCAACTGCCTCTTTGAAAGCCTCAGTTTGCTTTATAGCTCATCTCCTTTAAGTTTACCATGCAACTAGATTATTTATTAGTTTTCTTTTTTAGGATTGGTATAATCAAACAATACACGACATACATACATCAATCGTGGCGATCAATCTATGAACACTGACGTGTCTCGTGTTCTTGACGGACCGAAGAGATGGGTGCCCAATTTCAAGATATCGGACTAAACAAGCCTGGAACTGGTCAGAATCGGACCAATTGGTCTGGATCGCGGACGGTCGAAGAGACCCATCCAATAATTTTTCTCTTCCGGTATGCAATCTATTTCGTCTCCGCAAATTTCTCTTCCCCCCTGTACTCTTTAACGATGGCCACTCATTCTTTCCTTTGAACAAGTAGTGGGTAAGAGAAATCAGTGAAGAGGAAGAAAGTTGCAATAATGGTGTCCTTTCAAACATCAGCAACACACGGTGGATCTCACTAGCCTTTGAACCTGCAAGGGGAAGAGAAATTAGTGGAGACCAAGAAAGTTGCAATAATGGTGTCCTTTAACGATGGCCACTCATTGTTTCCTTTCTTCTTCTTCATTTGCTTCTAGTGAATTATAAACATGCCTTTTAAAGAGACTCTCCTCCAAATGATTCTCTCAAGTACGGTGGAGTTTCCTTTCACTTTTGAAGTCATTTCCTTTCGGTTCATATTGTCCAAAGCTAGCTGAGTATCAATCCAGAAAATAGCTTGAGCTGCCTCTTTTGCAAGCCTCAGTTTGCTTCAAAGCTCATCTCCTTTAAGTTTACCATGCAACTAGATTATTTATTATTTTTTCTTTTTAGGATTGGTATAATCAAACAAGACACGACATACATACATCAATCGTGGCGATCAATCTATGAACACTGACGTGTCTCGTGTTCTTGACGGACCGAAGAGATGGGTGCCCAATTTCAAGATATCGGACCAAACAAGCCTGGAACTGGTCAGAATCGGACCAATCGGTCTGGATCGCGGACGGTCGAAGAGACCCATCCAATAATTTTTCTCTTCCGGTATGCAATCTATTTCGTCTCCGCAAATTTCTATTCGCCCCTGTACTCTTTAACGATGGCCACTCATTCTTTCCTTTGAACATGCAGTGGGTAAGAGAAATCAGTGAAGAGGAAGAAAGTTGCAATAATGGTGTCCTTTCAAACATCAGCAACACACGGTGGATCTCACTAGCCTTTGAACGGCAAGCGGGAAGAGAAATTGGTGGAGACGAAGAAAGTTGCAATAATGGTGTCCTTTAACGATGGCCACTCATTGTTTCCTTTCTTCTTCTTCATTCGCTTCTAGTGAATTATAAACATGCCTTTTAAAGAGACTCTCCTCCAAATGATTCTCTCAAGTACGGTGGAGTTTCCTTTCACTTTTGAAGTCATTTCCTTTCGGTTCATATTGTCCAAAGCTAGCTGAGTATCAATCCAGAAAATAGCTTGAACTGCCTCTTTTGCAACCCTTAGTTTGCTTCAGAGCTCATCTCCTTTAAGTTTACCATGCAACTAGATTATTAATTATTTTTTCTTTTTTAGGATTGGTATAATCAAACAACACACGACATACATACATCAATCGTGGCGATCAATCTATGAACACTGACGTGTCTCGTGTTCTTGACGGACCGAAGAGACGGGTGCCCAATTTCAAGATATCGGACCAAACAAGCCTAGAACTGGTGAGAATCGGACCAATCGGTCTGGATCGCGGACGGTGGAAGAAACCCATCTAATAATTTTTCTCTTCCGGTATGCAATCTATTTCGTCTCCGCTAATTTCTCTTCCCCCTGTACTCTTTGACGATGGCGACTCATTGTTTCCTTTGAACATGCAGGGGGTAAGAGAAATCAGTGACGAGGAAGAAAGTTGCAATAATGGTGTCCTTTCAAACATCAGTAACACACGGTGGATCTCTCTAGCCTTTGAACATGCAAGGGAGAAGAGAAATTAGTGGAGACGAAAAAGTTACAAATATGGTGTCCATTACCGATGGCCACTCATTGTTTCCTTTCTTCTTCTTTATTTGCTTCTAGTGAATTATAAACATGCCTTTTAAAGAGACTCTCCTCCAAATGATTCTCTCAAGTACGGTGGAGTTTCCTTTCACGTTTGAATTCATTTCCTTTCGGTTTATATTGTCCAAAGCTAGCTGAGTATCAATCCAGAAAATAGCTTGAACTGCCTCTTTTTTTTTTTTTTTTTGGTCAGTCCTACTCTATTCCTACTCTACACTTACTCGCAGACTTGTGCCCTGCCTCTTGCAGGGCGTGGGAGTCGCAACCCACTCTCGAAACTTGTGCGTCTCTATCCCATCCCTCCTGAGGAGGTGGGGATTTGAACTCCTCACCTCCCCCTTCCATGTTGGAAGGGTGGCCACTGTTCAACTGCCTCTTTTGAAAGCCTCAGTTTGCTTCAGAGCTCATCTCCTTTAAGTTTACCATGCAACTAGATTATTTATTAGTTTTTCTTTTTTAGGATTGGTATAATCAAACAATACATGACATACATACATCAATCGTGGCGATCAATCTATGAACACTGACGTGTCTCGTGTTCTTGACGGACCGAAGAGACGGGTGCCCAATTTCAAGATATCGGACCAAACAAGCCTAGAACTGGTAAGAATCGGACCAATCGGTCTGGATCGCGGACGGTCGAAGAGACCCATCCAATAATTTTTCTCTTCCGGTATGCAATCTATTTCGTCTCCGCAAATTTCTATTCGGTCCTGTACTCTTTAACGATGGCCACTCATTCTTTCTTTTGAACATGCCGTGGGTAAGAGAAATCAGTGTAGAGGAAGAAACTTGCAATAATGGTGTCCTTTCAAACATCAGTAACACACGGTGGATCTCTCTAGCCTTTGAACATGCAAGGGAGAAGAGAAATTAGTGGACACGAAGAAAGTTACAATAATTGTGTCCTTTAACGATGGCCACTCATTGTTTTCTTTCTTCTTCTTTATTTGCTTCTAGTGAATTATAAACATGCCTTTTAAGGAGACTCTCCTCCAAATGATTCTCTCAAGTACGGTGGAGTTTCCTTTCACTTTTGAATTCATTTCCTTTCGGTTTATATTGTCCAAAGCTAGCTGAGTATCAATCCAGAAAATAGCTTGAACTGCCTCTTTTTTTTTTTTTTTTGGTCAGTCATACTCTATTGCTACTCTACACTCACTCGCAGACTTGTGCCCTGCCTCTTGCAGGTCGTGGGAGTCGCAACCCACTCTCGAAACTTATGCGTCTCTATCCCATCCCCTCTGAGGAGGTCGAGATTTGAACCCCTCACCTCCCCCTTCCATGTTGGAAGGGTGGCCACTGTTCAACTGCCTCTTTTGAAAGCCTCAATTTGCTTTAGAGCTCATCTCCTTTAAGTTTACCATGCAACTAGATTATTTATTAGTTTTTCTTTTTTAGGATTGGTATAATCAAACAATACACGACATACATACATCAATCGTGGCGATCAATCTATGAACACTGACGTGTCTCGTGTTCTTGACGGACCGAAGAGACGGGTGCCCAATTTCAAGATATCGGACCAAACAAGCCTGGAATTGGTCGGGAATCGGACCAATCGGTCTGGATCGCGGACGGTCGAAGAGACCCATCCAATAATTTTCTCTTCCGGTATGCAATCTATTTCGTCTCCGCAAATTTCTATTCGCCCTGTACTCTTTAACAATGGCCACTCATTCTTTCCTTTGAACATGCTGTGGGTAAGAGAAATCAGTGAAGAGGAAGAAAGTTGCAATAATGGTGTCCTTTCAAACATCAGCAACACACGGTGGATCTCACTAGCCTTTGAACCTGCAAGGGGGAAGAGAAATTAGTGGAGACGAAGAAAGTTGCAATAATGGTGTCCTTTAACGATGGCCACTCAAAATCAAGCCGAAAAATGATAAAATACGGGCCCAAAGCTGCTGGACGCGTACTGTTCACTGCGCGCGGGAAACTTTGAAATTCTATTTCGGACAAACCATAAGCTCAAATAACGATCCGTAAAATCCCACGGCTCCACAACACCCTAATTTACCATTCTTGCAAAAATACGCGGCTCAACGACTCCAAAATTAGACTTCGTCGCTCTGTTTTCCCAAAATTTCGAATTTAAGTCCTAAATTAAAAAATTACTTTAATCGGACAAATAATGGGCTTGATCTCTTACCGGGTGCTGTGTTATGGAGTCGAGTCGGCTTGGCAAGGCATTCTAGACGTGCACGTGCCAAAATTCCTTTCCTTTTTTCCCCTTTTCTCTTCTTCTTCCTCTTCTTCGTCTTCTTTTCTTTCTTTTCTTTTTGGTTGAGGGAACTCTTAGCTTCTATTTAGCCGAGCCCTCTCCCTCTCCTTTTTGCTTTGCTGACTTTTCAATTTCTTTTCAGTTTCTTCTTTTGGGGCCCACTAACATAATATTACATTATTTCATAATATTACATCTATGAACACTGACGTGTCTCGTGTTCTTGACGGACCGAAGAGACGGGTGCCCAATTTCAAGATATCGGACCAAACAAGCCTGGAACTGGTCAGAATCGGACCAATCGGTCTGGATCGCGGACGGTCGAAGAGACCCATCCAATAATTTTTCTCTTCCGGTATGCAATCTATTTCGTCTCCGCTAATTTCTCTTCGCCCCTGTACTCTTTAACGATGGCCACTCATTGTTTCCTTTGAACATGCTGTGGGTAAGAGAAATCAGTGAAGAGGAAGAAAGTTGCAATAATGGTGTCCTTTCAAACATCAGCAACACACGGTGGATCTCTCTAGCCTTGGAACATGCAAGGGGGAAGAGAAATTAGTGGAGACGAAGAAAGTTGCAATAATGGTGTCCTTTAACGATGGCCACTCACTGTTTCCTTTCTTCTTCTTTATTTGCTTCTAGTGAATTATAAACATGCCTTTTAAAGAGACTCTCCGCCAAATGATTCTCTCAAGTACGGTGGAGCCTCCTTTCACTTTTGAAGTCATTTCCTTTCGGTTCATATTGTCCAAAGCTAGCTGAATATCAATCCAGAAAATAGCTTGAACTGCCTCTTTTGCAAGCCTCAGTTTGCTTCAGAGCTCATCTCCTTTAAGTTTACCATGCAACTAGATTATTTATTATTTTTTTCTTTTTTAGGATTGGTATAATCAAACAATACACGACATACATACATCAATCGTGGCGATCAAGCTATGAACACTGACGTGTCTCGTGTTCTTGACGGACCGAAGAGAAGGGTGCCCAATTTCAAGATATCGGACAAAACAAGCCTGGAACTGGTCAGAATCGGACCAATCGATCTGGATCGTGGCGGTCGAAGAGACCCATCCAATAATTTTTCTCTTCCGGTATGCAATCTATTTCGTCTCCGCTAATTTCTCTTCCCCCCTGTACTCTTTAAGGATGGCCACTCGTTGTTTCCTTTGAACATGCAGGGGGTAAGAGAAATCAGTGAAGAGGAAGAAACTTGCAATAATGCTGTCCTTTCAAACATCAGCAACACACGGTGGATCTCTCTAGCCTTTGAACATGCAAGGGGGAAGAGAAATTAGTGGAGACGAAGAAAGTTGCAATAATGGTGTCCTTTAACGATGGCCACTCATTGTTTCCTTTCTTCTTGTTTATTTGCTTCTAGTGAATTATAAACATGCCTTTTAAAGAGACTCCTCCAAATGATTCTCTCAAGTACGGTGGAGTTTCCTTTCACTTTGAATTCATTTCCTTTCGGTTCATATTGTCCAAAGCTAGCTGAGTATCAATCCAGAAAATAGCTTGAACTGCCTCTTTTGCAAGCCTCAGTTTGCTTCAGAGCTCATCTCCTTTAAGTTTACCATGCAACTAGATTATTTATTATTTTTTCTTATTTAGGATTGGTATAATCAAACAATACACGACATACATACATCAATTGTGGCGATCAATCTATGAAGACTGACGTGTCTCGTGCTCTTGATGAACCGAAGAGACGGGTGCCCAATTTCAAGATATCGGACCAAACAAGCCTGGAACTGGTCAGAATCGGACCAATCGGTCTGGATCGCGGACGGTCGAAGAGACCCATCCAATAATTTTTCTCTTCCGGTATGCAATCTATTTCGTCTCCGCTAATTTCTCTTCGCCCCTGTACTCTTTAACGATGGCCACTCATTGTTTCCTTTGAACATGCAGGGGGTAAGAGAAATCAGTGAAGAGGAAGAAAGTTGCAATAATGGTGTCATTTCAAACATCTGCAACACACGGTGGATCTCTCTAGCCTTTGAACATGCAAGGGGGAAGAGAAATTAGTGGAGACGAAAAAGTTGCAATAATGGTGTCCTTTAACGATGGCCACTCATTGTTTCCTTTCTTCTTCTTTATTTGCTTTTAGTGAATTATAAACATGCCTTTTAAAGAGACTCTCCTCCAAATGATTCTCTCAAGTACGGTGGAGTTTCCTTTCACTTTTGAATTCATTTCCTTTCGGTTCATATTGTCCAAAGCTAGCTGAGTATCAATCCAGAAAATAGCTTGAACTGCCTCTTTTGCAAGCCTCAGTTTGCTTCAGAGCTCATCTCCTTTAAGTTTACCGTGCAACTAATTGCATTCTGCATGTAACATTGCCTGTGTGCTCTTTGTTCTTTTTTACATCACCTTAAAATATTTCCCAAACCTTAATCTTTGGAGAACATTTCACCCGGGCCGTTGCCAGAGTACAGAATCACCTTGGGAGCAGATGCAGAGATGCAAGGATTGGGTGAAAAAGAAGGAAACAAAATACCCACCAAAAAATAATACTTTTCTATATAATTTTTTTAAATATATATATATACCTTTTGAATCGATAATTTTTTGTGAAACAATAATATTTAGGGAAGGAGTGGGGTAGGGAATCAAATCAACATCGGGAATCACCTTTAACGATGGTCACTCATTGTAGGGGTGAGCACGGTTCCTGGGTAAAACCGGGAACCGGAGGGTCCGGTTCGGTTCCTAGTTCTAAAGAGACCGATTCCGATTCCCGATTCCCGGTTCCCTTTTTCTGGGAACCGGTATTCCTGGTTCTGGTTCCGGTTCTGGTTCCAATGGGAACCGGAACCGCAGAACTGGAACCGGTTAGAATAAAAAAAAAAAAAACCCTAAAGCACCCCATGAGATTCCCCCTTCCCTTTCTTTCTCCCTTTCTCTCTTTTTCTTTCTTCCCTTTTTCCGCCTCACGTCACTTCCTGCCCCCCCAACTTTTTCTTTTCTTCTCTCTCTCTCCTCTTTCCCCTCTCTCCCTTCTTCTTCTTCTTCTTCTTCTTCTTCTTCTTCTTCCTTCCTCTTGCTGGCTGCTGCTTCACCCACCACCACACCGTTGCCCCACGCCCTACTCACCACCACCTCTTGGCCACCGAACCCCCACCACCCACCGCTCGTCCGACAAGCCGTCTTGTCGTTGAGCTCGATGAGCTGTCGCGCCATCCGCGCCGCTCCTGCCGCCGTGAGCCACCACCACCGTCCCCAAGCCACCGTCACCATCTCTTGCCGCCGCTCTTTCGGCCGTTCGGGCCATCGTTGCTCTAAACCGCCGAGCCGAGCTCTTTCCCCTTGGCCGTGAGTTGAGCCGCGACGACAGCAGCCGCCGTCTTCGCCGCAGTTTGTGCCACCGTTGGTGCCGTGAGACTCGTGTTTTCGTCACCGCCGCCGCCATCGCCGCGTGCTCGCTGTTGCTGGACCTCCCTCGACACCGCCATTGGACGCCGTCACCCCTCGCTCGCCTTGCCGCTTAGCCATTTGCCGTCGACGCCACCGTTGGACGCCGCTCGTCCCCTCAGTGGAGGCTGCTCGCTCGCCCAACCCCAATCAACCTTAACTCCACACCCCCTCTGCCTCCACCTCCACCTCCACCTCCACCTCCAGCTTAGCCACACCCCCCTCTCTCTCCTTTCGCCTATCCGGTCGGGGGCGACGCGAGACGCCCTTGGAGACTCCAGCGGGGGCCTACCGGCTGATCGACGACAAGACGGTAGGTTTTTAACTCATAGGATTGCTTTTTACACCTTTTGCTTTGCCAAATATGATCCACGAGATGTACCATTTTCTTGAAAAGTATGGCGTTTGCTTTGCTAAATTCACTGCATTTATGCAATTCTTACTGATCTATGCATCAAGATGAAATGGTATGTGATTCGTTCATATGGTAATCAGTATCCATATGTGCACATGCAGAAGCTTAGCCTACTTATGATGAACAGAGAACAAAGCATATTTGATTAGTTGTTAGTTAGTTGTGCTTGTGTGCTGTTTAGATATTATGTGATAAAAAGTTAATTGTTCCTTTGGAAATGACTGTTATCTAAATGTGTGTTTCCTAACATCTAGGTCTGCTATCCAATGTCAAATCCTGGAGTCTATGATGATGATCTATATAAGACTTAATATGGATGAAGTAGATATGAACATTGAAGATTATGAAGAACTTTTTGGCTTGACTTTAAATAACTCGGAAGAACTTTTTCAAAATGGTGGACTGGATAGCTTGTTTGGCACGTAGATTCCAAATGTCAGGGTGACCTTCTTGCCGAGGTATATTGCTCATCAATGATCACACATGTTCCTGTTTTGAATGTTGACGGAAAACCTACTTTATGATGTCAAGAGTACTAAGATTTTAATTGTAAATACGAAGATTGCAAAAAAAAAAAAAATTCTTGCTTTTCGACCTTGGTGTTCAACAAAATGTAAAGGTCTTATGACATGATTTTGTGTATTATCAAGTAAACGAATTCCTCTTGAGTCTTTATGTTAGAAGCAGTAGATACATATGGAAATAGTTCACATTCTAGAATATTAAACGCTTATGAGTATTATAGATTGTGTTCATGTTCTATTCTCTTTGATGAATGACAAGTTTGTTTATTATTGCTGCATTCATTTCCATTTTTTTTAACTAAAAAAGAAAAAAAGAAAAAAAGAACCTGTTGGAACTTGGAACCGACTCCGGAATCTGTGACAAGATAGGTTCCAAGTTCTTTGTTCTGACGGGTATGTTCCAGATTCCAAAAATGAGGAACTTGTACCCGAGGAGTAGGTTTCAGGTTCCAAGAGGAACCTGTAAGAATCGGAACTGCTCACCCCTAACTCATTGTTTCCTTTGAACATGCAGGGGGTAAGAGAAATTAGTGAAGACGAAGAAAGTTGCAATAATGGTGTCCTTTCAAACATCAGCAACACACGGTGGATCTCTCTAGCCTTTGAACATGCAAGGGGAAAAGAGAAATTAGTGGAGACGAAGAAAGTTGCAACAATGGTGTCCTTTAACGATGGCCACTCATTGTTTTCTTTCTTCTTCTTCATTTGCTTCTAGTGAATCATAAACATGCCTTTTAAAGAGACTCTCCTCCAAATGATTCTCTCAAGTACGGTGGAGTTTCCTTTCACTTTTGAAGTCATTTCCTTTCGGTTCATATTGTCCAAAGCTAGCTGAGATTCAATCCATTTCACTTTTTGTCACCGAAGTACAAGCTAGCTGAGATTCAATCAGCAGCTTCAGTAAGCCGAACGTGACGTGGAACTTTCTTGCGGTGTCGAGCCATCCCTGTTGCTGTTGGTGCTGGTGCTGTGGCTGCTGGTCATCGTCTCTGCACTGGAACAGAAAGAAATAGATCAAACCAGAAAAGATCAATCAAGATTGGACCTGTTGCTCGACCCACACTCCTACCTGTCACTGCAGTTCTAGAAACGATGTATCCGTGAGTGCATCAGCATACCTTTCGATTCCGACTTGAATTGTTACGCCCATATGATCTGCCATGTTCCTCGGCTCTAGCGTCGTGACTCTTTGCTCAAACTCCGCAGACGTTCGAACTCTGCTCTGCTGCGCTCAATGAACTTCTGTCTCCTGAGTTGCGAATGAGAGGAAGATGACAGAGAGTGCTTACATAGCCTCCGTTCGGGACTTTAAAATTCTCTGCTCTTTCCTTTTGAAAGAAACGGGTCGATCGGCAAACGAACGGACGTCCCTATTTTTTTCAATGTGCAGAAGAGGTTTTCTTTGAAAAAGGCGGTCCAAATAATTTCGCAGAAAAAGGGGTCAACCAGATATGTCTTCAGACAAAACATCTTTCAAATACTGCGTATCCTCGAGAAATATATAGTTCCTTCGGTGCGAAAATATTCGACAAATAAACTAATGATCAACTAAAAAGTCGCGATACTGAAATTATTGATATGAGAAGTTATAGAACCGAAGTCGGTGTCGTGTCACGGCATTGAAGGTGTCTTCTTACAGCTAACTACTGCGTTGTTTTTGGTAGATGCTAGTAGTAATGACATCTGCCCTCATCAATTACCTTGGCCCAACCAATCTTAGTGGGAAGTCAGGGCCCTCTATGAAATATTCGTGGAAAATTGATGCACGTCGCGATAGAAACCCAATATCCTCATCCAGAAAATTGCAAAGATAGAGCCCCAATTAGAGCTTTTAAGCAAATCGGGTCGGACTCGCTTTCGATAAAAAAAAAACCCTTAAGCCAGCTTCATACCATGTAATTCTTCGACGTGGGTCTTCCTTCCCCGATCTTTTTCACACATACATCTAAATAAGTGATTTAATATAACTTTTTTAATTGGATTGCACAATAAATTCATGATATCCCGTGACGCGAATGATAATCATTCTATTCAAAATTGACTTATACAAGAAAAATAAATTTTTTATTTATATTCTTGGGTGAGTTTCTTAGAAAAAATGGGTGTTTTGATAACGACACAAAATTTCTCTCTCCCAATTGGTGGTTGGGAAGTGGCACGGCGGATTGTGGATGGTGGCCGGTGGCGACGGATGGACAACTAGCTAATAGCAAGGATAAATGATAATAAGAATTTTTATTTTTATTTCTGTTCCAAAATGGAAAAGTAAAAAAATTTTACTTCTGATTTCTGTTACAAATCTATTTCTGAGTAAAAATCTATTTCAGAAATAAAAAATGAAATAATTTTATCAAATGGATTTCTATTCCGAAAATAAATCTGAAATAGAAAAATAATTTTAAAAAAGAAATAGAATAATTATTATCCACGTCCTCAATGACTCCCTTTAAACCTTTATATGCCACTACTGAATGGTCTAGACGTTCGGTACTTGGACAATTAGGGCCTGTTTGGTTTGTTTTTTCTATTTTTAAACACCTTTTCTGTTTTTTTGTTCTCTGGAACAAAAAGGAACAAAAACGCGTTTGGGTGCATTTCTGTTCCTTTTTTGTTCTTTTGTTCCCAGAACAAAAAAAACAGAAATAAGAAACACAAATTTTGTGTTTCTTATTTCAAACAAAACTTAGAAACACTTTTTATTTCTTCTTTTTTTCTTCTTATTTTCTTCTTCTTATTTTCTTTCTTTTTTTTCGCCGGTCGCCGGCCTCGGCCATGGCCGGCGACCGGCCGACGAGGGCCGGCGGCCTCGCCCAGCCACGGTGAGGCTTGGCTCGCCTTGGCCGGGCGAGCTCGAGCTCGCCCTAGCCATGGCGAGGCCGACCGCGCCGGCCGGGCGAGCTCGATCTCGCCCGGATCCGGCGAGGCCGAGCTCGCCCGGCCGGCAAGGCTCGGCCTCGCCGGATCTGGGCGAGTCGGCGTCGCCTGGCGGTGGCCCCGCGAGGCCGAGCCTCGCCGGCGGCCGGGCGAGCTCGGCCTCCCGGATTTGGGCGAGCTCGAGCTCACCCCAGCCAAGGCGGGCCGAGCCTCGCCCGCCTGCTGAGCGAGGCTCGGCTCGCCGGGGGCCGGCGAGCCTCGCCGTGCTCCGGGCGAGGCCGTCGGCCGGTTGCCCGGCGGCTCGCCGGCCATGGCCGAGGCCGGCGACCGCCAAAAGAAGAAAAAAAAAAAGAAAAAGAAAAAAGAATAAAAAGGAACAAAATAGAAAAAAAAATAGAAAAAATAAAAGAAATAAAAAAATTATACAAATTTACCAAACACGTTTCTATTTATTTTTTATTCCCGGAACAAGTTTACCAAACGCGTTTTTTTGTTCAAAAATTGTTCCCCGAACAGAAACACTTTTTTTCTATTTCTGTTCCCTGGAACAATTTTTAAACAGAAACACAAACAAACGCACCCTTACTTATTTAGTTCTTTCTTGCTTCCTCGACTTGGAGAGTCAATCGTAGCATAAAGAGACAAACCTTAGCAAGGTTCACCGAACGACTGCCACCGTGGAAAGGATGTTCCATACGTCCCGAGTTTTCAAAGTATATTGACAATTTGAGATTTTCGGCCACTTAAATTGATAATTAAAATGATAAATTCAATTATCTAAAGAAAATAAGAAAGCCAACGCTACTTAATATGTGGCAATCAATTATTGAAAAAAATCGTAATAATTACTTTTTTATTGAAAAATTATCTAGAAAGTTTTAAACCTATTATACTTTTATCAATTTAATCATAAATTTTTTAATTTTATTAATTGAACTTTAAACATTTTCACATTTTATTAATAGATTTCATTCGGTTAATTTTAATTAAAAATTACTAACGTGGATATCGGCTGCTCTACGTGACATGGCCAATATTGATATGGGGAATTTTTAATTATATTTTTAATATTTTTTATTTGTTGAATATTTTTGAACAATATTTTCTTTTCTTTTCTTTTTTTACTTATTTGTTCTTTTTTGTGTTGGCAAAGTTCACGAGCAACCTTTGCAATGGCCACCCTTGCCCGATTCCAATGGGTCCTAAAGGCCCTCGCTTGCAGCCCTAATAGAGGGCAAGGCCTTTGCGCTCGGCAAAGGTTGCCGTTGGAAAAAAAGAGCAATTAAAAAGCAAGTAAAAAAATAATTTTTTTAAAAATATTATTAAAAATTGTTCACGAGAATGTTATTTGTGTCATATAAGATGGCTGATGTACACGTCAACGATTTTAAGACTCAATTGTTGATTTAATCAAATTTGATAAGTTTTATGAGTTAATTGTACTTCTGAAATTTTTAAGATTCAATTGTATTTGTGAAAAATTTTAGAATTTTTAGTACACTTATTTTTTTAAAAAATTCTCCAAAGGAGAAGTTGAAAATGTTGAGTCCTTGTACTCTTTGGCATTGAACTAATCTAGTCCTCCTCATTAAATCGGGATGTTGCCATCAGAAACGCAATCTAATTGAGCCGTGGGGCCTAAAACTTGCGGGCACACATTTCTCCATCAGTAGCCACGCTAAAGAGACTGCTTTTCATATTTCCCTCGAAAAATGAAAATTATTTTGGAAAAAATTAAAATCTTTCGTCTGGATTTATTTATTCATTTCACTGATAAGCCTGGGATTGTTAAAAATGAAGTCTCCAAGACACGTCTGCTGTGTCATACGTTCAGAGAAGCGGTCTAATCGACCGTGAAATGGACGGGACGTCCCGTTTCTTGGTTAAGCAATAACTTTTTTGAGTTCTTTTTCTTGACCCACGCCTCTCCATCCCTCATTTAAATTCTGTTTTTGCTTTCTTAAACTCTTGAGGCACCCCTTGCGAAGCGAAATACAAAAGTCAATTTGGCGCAGAATTCCCTCTTCCATCGAAAGACACAATAAGACTTCGAGGGAGATAATGTCAACCGAGAAGGAATAAAAGCATTGTGGAGAACGTCAGAAACGTACTGATTTTGATTGGAGCGCTAATTGCTGCCTAGTTGTCATCAAAGTGAGCTTTATGCTTGAATTGAATAAGCAAAAAGATGGGATCTTTAATCAAAAGGAACTCCTCTTCTCCATTACTTTTTTTTTTTTTTGGCCGGGCCGTCAATTTGTGTTAGATTCGTTTATAATTTGTACGAATTTCTGGGGTTAAAACACAAACTTTCATTTATCACAATAAAACCCTCCCTCCCCACGCCTCTCCCCCAAAAAAAAAGGTGTTAACTCACATTAATTAATGTTAGAAACTTGCAAATAAGCGAGTTTGATGAATATAAACAAATTTTTGTTTTTGGAAGAGATTTAATATCTAAAATATTTCATGGATTTCTGTCATCTATCAATCATTTAATAACCAGAAGATATGTCTGCATATAAACTTTATCAAAATTGGAGTGTTGAACAATCGATTCACTTACTTTATCCATTGTCCTCTAGCCCTGTAGGACCACGCGTTTAAAACTTGCACAAAAGGTTAAGGTATGGAACGTTTGTGCACATATAAAAATTACGCAATTAATAGGCGAGTCAAAGAGCATGTGTCGTTACCAGTCAAATCAACTTCATATGGTGTAAATGATGCTATGAATAAGAATTTCATAAAGATGGAGTACATATGCAAAAGCTGCAAATTTTATGTCTGGATGGAGAACTACTGTAGTTCGACCATGCTATTACGTATCGTACAAACACAATACATAGGAAAAAGCTTGAATGTATGTTTTACTTATCATAAAAACATCTTATTGTATAAAAGCAAAATGGAGATAGGGGGTGTCAAATTTCATATCTCGATCAACTAGACATTGTTCTCTCCAACCACGCCTCCGTCAACCCCAAGTGATCGAGTTGCAAGGTTGTCAGTCATCAGTGATTCTTCTCGCTGCTTAACAATAATTTTCGAATGATTTTAGAGAGCCACTTGTACTCGACTGAGTGAGTTTCCGAGTCTCAAAGAAGTTACTTTGCATTTGGACTTCGAGATTTGTTGCATCTCCCGAAAAGTTTGTTGGTATTCGGGATTTACAGCTACTAAAGCAATGAACAGACAATAGATACCCACTTCGTGTAAGCTTGAATGTATGTTTTACATATCATAAAAACATCTTATTGTATAAAAGCAAAATGGAGATAGGGGGTGTCAAATTTCATATCTCGATCAACTAGACATTGTTCTCTCCAACCACGCCTCCGTCAACCCCAAGTGATCGAGTTGCAAGGTTGTCAGTCATCGTGATTCCTCTCGCTCCTTAACAATAATTTTCGAATGATTTTGAGAGCCACTTGTACTGACTGAGTGAGTTTCCGAGTCTCAAAGAAGTTACTTTGCATATGGACTTCGAGATTTGTTGCATCTCCCGAAAAGTTTGTTGGTATTTGGGATTTACAGCTACTAAAGCAATGAACAGACAATAGATAACCCACTTCATGTAAGAATTCAATATGATTGAGTCAATTGTCATTCCAACAATGAGACATCCTAGTATGAAAAATGTGAAACTCATAGATGTCACTCCACGATCGTTTCGTGTTCACAAACTGATGCCAAAGGCTACAATGAGAGCTATGGAAAAGCCGATGAAAGTTGCTTGCTTGTTCATAAGGAAATCCTTAGCTTCGAAAAGAGCAAATGACCATCTAAGCACGGACATTAAGAAATCTTTCGATTTTTCAGCGGTGTCATCTTCTTGTTCTTCTAGTCTATCAAAAAAGAGCAATGAAATCTGCATTCATTAATTTATGGTACAAGAAAATAATACAAGCATGAAGCAAGGAGTGATCCACCAGAATGCTTAAATCTTGCTTGATGCAAGCTTGCTCATCCACAAATGAAACCGTACAATGAGTAAAATTGATTGTGCGTATGAAATATGATGGTTAGAATCTCTCCCATATTCCATTACGACATATCATATGCATGTTGACACCTAAATTTCGATTACATTTTTAATTAGGCCTTAGTTTCTTCTTCTTCTTCTTTTTCGAATAATAAATAATAGATAAAAAAAACAACAAAAACAACAAAACAACAAAACAAACAAACAAAAAGAAAAAAAAGAGGCAGTCGAATGGGGCTAGGCCTTTGCGCCCAGCCCCTTTCCTTCTCTTCCTTCACGCGGGCCTCCATGGCCTAGCCCATGCGACCCAACCCGACCCTTCTCTCCCTTTGTCTTCTTCCTCCTGCTCTCCTCCTTGTCTTCTTCCCCAGCCTTGCAATCAGCTCGTAGGACCTACATCGAGGAGGAGTAGGCCGACATCGGTCGGAGGGGACCGATCTCGGGCGCCATTAATGCCTGAGCATGCCTCAGTGGGGGAGCAAGGATGGGACGCCGGTTCAGCCGAGGGAGTCCGGTTGGCAAACCAAAGGCCGACGGCCAAAGCCCCGCCGATCGGACCCCTCGGCCTATAAATAGGCCAATGCGGCCTCTATCGACGGACATAAGCAAGTGAGCTCAGACAGGTTCCTCGGAGAGACTTCAGGGGAACTCAAAGAGCAAGCAAGAAAGAGAGGGTCGCAAGCTCAAACGACCGCCCCCGAGAGACGTCAAGGGAGGCTGGCGGCAAGCGAACCCAAGAGAGAGGGGCTTTGCAGCAAGGGAGATCGTGAGCAAAAACCCAAATCTGTGGGTTGTAGACGGAAGGGAGCAGACTACCGCCAACGTGACTAGCGACCTCACCGCCATGCCCCTTTGGCCAGTGAGCTAGGGACTTCCCTTTTGCATTCTGGATAGGTTGGGTTAGGGCTTGTAATGGTCTGGTCGCAAGCTTCAGCTGCGCTCCGTCCCTTTTTGCCTGTTGTTGTGTTTGCACCTGCTGCAGTTCGACTCCAACATCGTTCAGGCCGCGAGTCTCTCACCCCTATGCGCACGTCATTCATTCAACGAAATGTCGAAGCTAGAGCTGAATACTTGTGCCGATTCAGAGCTTCAATCATCGTTCGGATGAGAGAAGAAAGGCGTCGGGGAGGCTTTGGGTTGAACGCTCTCCGCTAGCCATGTCTCGGCCAAGGCGGATCTTAGCCGGTGACAATGGCCAGCCAGACTGGTCCTCGACCGGCGATGGCAGTCAATCAGGCTCATCCTTGATTGGTGCCATGGCTGGTCAGAACCAAGCTGGGCTGGTTTTGGCCAGACTAATTGATCTATTTTTACATCTTCTCTCCTATAGGGGCAAAAACAGAAATGCCTGTCAAATCAATGATCAAACTCCCAATCCCAATTGATCATTTCATGTGTCATCTCCCTATTCAATAGTGACAGTTCATCGACACCCATTTGTGAAGAACTCCTTTGATATTCAAAATTTAATGTATTTGTAAATACAACTATGTTAATAAAAAAATTTTGAGCAAATTCAATTATTTGTACAAAATCCATTATATTTAAAATGCTACATGCCTTTTCCAAATAGATTTTGTATGATAATTTTATTTGTCTAAATCACTAATTCCACGAGGATTATCAGAATAGACAACTAAATTAAGGATATAAGATTGATCGAGCATGCTGGATGAGGCACATCAGGATGATGAAAGGCAAGCCATATCCTACATACAGTCTTATATTTATACACTTGTGAGATGAGTGTAGAAAATTCAATATGTGCAGGGTAAAGAGTTTTCTCGCGAAAGGTACGATAACTAAAGCAGTGATAGGCATTTCGTTTCTCTACCAAGTTATCCATCGCTTACCCCTTTGAGCCCCAAACACTAGTGAAATTTTTGTCCAACTCCTATCAAGAACCACCCCACACTAGGGCAGATTAGAGACGAGACAACATTACAAGGTGAGAAGAGGGATAGAAATTTTCTTGCTCGCACTTGCATCAATATTTGGGTGTCTTTATTGCATATGAACACTCGCGATAATTTAAGTGCCTAATGACGAAGAGAAATTCCTTCTCTATGCACTTGTATTCGGTGTATAGCCCAATTGAGTCTGTAATTTCATTCTCACATTGAGACAAATCAGAAAATTCTGCCATTCAAGCAGCATAACCTGGAGTGCCGGCAAAAGACAAAGACTCAAGAGTCCAATAGCAGTGTTGTGCCTGAACCCGCCTAGGTCAATTCCTTAGACAACAAAAATGAAAAAATAGAGGCATGAAAAAGAAGTGTACCTAGTAAAAGCAAGGTCAATGCCCATAAGATGAAAAAAATTGAAATAAAAACTAGGCATGAAAAAACAGTGTGCCTAGTAAAAGCAAGGCCGATGTCCCCCAGACAAAAAAAATACAACCATTTGTATCCCTAAGAAAAGTCGTTGTTGTGGTTCGATAAATAGAGCCTCCATTTGATGGTGAGAAGAAAGACTAGTGACAATACCAAGGCAATCACCAACTTTCACCCCATTACACATGAGTGACGCCTACATTGCATCCCATTATAAAAGTCTCTTCAGACTAGGTCACTTCAATTAATGTAGAATTTCATATGTTTATAAGTATCGCTTGAAGAAGTACGAGCAAGATTATTCTATCCCTTTTCACAAGACTCTTGACTTGCAAACTCGGAGACGATCGTGCGGCAGTTCTTTTAGGAGCTTTGACCTTGATGGTCTCCTTTAAGCCATTGACCAAGACTACTTCACAATCCCAATAAAGACCTCTCATATTGGTAAAGTTGTACCACTCGTGAGAATACTCGGACCCCTGCTGACATGATAACGGTGAAATAGTGTGGTCCTTATAAATACTGCATTAATGGTTAGGATAAAACATCATTTTCCATGAGAGTGAGTGGAAAGTTCTTTCAGATTGAAATTTTCTCATCTAACATGTTCAAGACATCTACATTCTAAATGAAAGTTGTCTTTTAAATTTTCCCTAGTGGAACTCAGATGATGCAAAACTAACAAAATTATAATGTATGAATCACATTTGAACTCATAAATTTATAGCATATATAATCATGTGTGCATATTGTGCAAATAACAGACATACTCTTAGAAATCAGAGATATCATCGGGTAAGCATATCCCCATCCCTAACTTCGTGTTTGGATTGTCTTTGAGTATCCACCACTGGCCAAATACTCTTGCTTATCAACACTCGATCTGTTCGAGTTGTCCCCAGAGTATTAATACTTGTGATTGTCCAGGTATCACATTTTCTTTGAGTACCGGCCACCGTTCAAATACTCTCTTTTCTTGACACTCGACCTGTTCGAGTTGTCTTCATAGTAAGGATACTTGCGACCGTCTGAGTATCCCATTGTCTTTGAGTACCTACCACTGTCTAGGTACTCTCTTTTGACACTCGACCTACTCGAGTTGTCTTCGAAATTTGGGTGCTTGCAACTGACCAAGTATCCCACTACCTTTGGGTGCTTACCACTGTCTAAGTGCTCTCATCTGACACTCGACCTGTTCGAGTTGTCCTTAGAGTATTGATGCTTGTGACTGTCCAGGTATCCCTTTGCCTTAGGTATCTACTATTGTCTAGGTACTCTCTTATTGACAATCAACATGTTCGAGTTGTCTTCAGAGTTTAGATGCTTGCGATTGTTTAGTACCTACCGCCGTCCATGTACTCCCTTTTTATGACGCTCGACCTGCTCGATTTGTTATACCACGAATGCTAGTAGTCGTTCAAGTATTCCACTGCGTTATGCACCTGCGGTTACCCAAGTATGCTCTTTTATCATCATGACACTTAGACTTACCTGAGTAGTCCCAAATCGTATCAATAAATATTTGTGTTTATCCAAGTATTCCACTGCTCTATACATCTGTGGCTACCCAGGTGTTCCAGCCCTTTTGAGTGCCTACGGTCATTCAGGTAAGCCTCACGCTTCATTCAAATTTACGTCACCAAGAGTTGGGAGACCTTCACGAATATACGAGGCGCATCCTCGATATTCTCAATTACCAGGAGGTGAGGGATCTTCACGAATATGCGAGGTGCGTCCTCGATATTCCAATTGCTAAGAGGTGGGAAACCTTTATAAATATGCGAGGTGCGTCCTCGATATTCCAACTACCAAGAGGTGGGAGACCTTCATGAATATGCGAGGTGCGTCCCCGATATTCCATATACCATGAGGTGAGAGACCTTCACGAATACCCCAGGTACGTCCTCGATATTCCATCCACAAGGAGACTTTCAAAAATGACCAAGTATTCTCCAGAGTTTAGTACTTGTGATCATTCAGGTACCCCTTCGATGCTTGCAAACGTCCAGGCACCCTTCAGAGTTCGTACTTGTGATCATCCAAGTACTCTTTCAATACCTGCAAGCAATAAGGTATTCTCCAGCATCTAGTACTTGTGATCGTCCAAATACTCCTTCAGCGCCTGCAAACATCTAGGCACCCTCCAGAATTCATACTTGTGATCATCCAAGTACCCCTTTCATACCTGCAAACGACTAGGTATCTTCCAAGGTTTGTACTTGTGATCATCCAAGTACTCTTTCAAAGCCTATGAATAACCAAGTACTCTTTTGACGCCTGCAAAGGTCTAGATATCCTCCAGGTTAGTACTTGTGAATGTCCATGTACTTTTTCAAATGCCTGTGAATGTCCAGGTATCTTCCAAAATAAATGTCCTAGAAAGGTCGGCGCATCTCCTAAGAAAGGTCGAGTACCAACCGGTGTCCTTGACAGAGGTTAGGCACCCCACAAACAGATGTCATAAGAAAGGTCGGCACATCTCTTGAGAAAGGTCAGGTAACCATCCGATGTCCTTGACAAAAATCAGGCACCCAACAAACAGATGCCTTAAGAAAGGTCGACGCATCTCCCGAGAAAGGTCGGGTAAACAACTTATTGCTCTAATAGGCAACCGAAGAATGGTTCGGGTCTTGGAAAGGTAATTTCCCATCACAACAACCAAAGAAAGGTTTGGGTCCGAGACAAACCACTCATTGCTCTAATAGGCGACCGAAGAATGGTTCGAGTCCTCAAAAAGCAATTTCCCGTCAAGGCGACTGAAGAAAGGTTCAAATCCTAGACAAATCACTCATTGCTCCAATGGATAATCAAAGAATGGTTTAAGTCCTGGAAAAGCAATTTGCCATCAAGGTGACCAAAGAAAAGTTCGGGTCTTGGAAAAGCAACCTCCTCACGTCACCAGGTAAGATGATGCCCTGATGCTTGCCAAACTCAGGGTTCGCACCCTATCTCGTTCATTCCTAATAAGTAACTATAGGCATCTTCTTATCTGTCTTAGTATGTGTAATGTTATATGCTCTATTTCTACAAAGGACAATAAGTCCCAAAATAAAATATAATTCGTTGGACATGCACGGACAAAATTTAGGTATTAGTTTGTTGACACCTAAATTTCGATTAGGTTTTTAATTAGGCCTTAGTTTCTTTTCTTTTTTGGATAATAAATAATAGATAATAAATAATAATAATAACAAAAACAACAACAACAAAAACAACAAAACAACAAAACAAACAAACAAACAAAAAAGAAAAAAAAAGGTAGCCACATGGGGCTTGGCCTTTGCGCCCAACCCCCTTTCCCTTCGTTCCTTCACGCGAGCCTCCATGGCCCAATTCGTGCGACCCGTTCGACCCTTCTCTCCCTTTGCCTTCTTCCTCTTGCCCTCCTCCTTATCTTCTTCCCCCAGCCTTGCAACCAGTTCGTAGGACCTACGCCGAGGAGGAGTAGACCGACATCGGGCAAAGGGGACGAATCTCGGGTGCCATTAATGCCTAAGCATGCCTCGGTGGGGGAGCAAGGATGGGACGCCGGTTCAGCCGAGGGAGTCCGATCGACAAATCAAAGGCCGGTGGCCAAAGCCTCGCCGATCGGACCCCCCTGCTGCCTATAAATAGGCCAGCGCGACCTCCATCGACAGACTGAAGCAAGTGAGCTCAGAGAGGTTCCCTGAGAGACTTAAGGGGAATTCAAAGAGCAAGCAAGAAAGAGAGGGGTCGCAAGCTCAAACGACCGCCTCGAGAGACATCGGGGGAGGCCAGTGGCAAGCGAACCCGAGAGAGAGGGGCTTCGCGGTGAAGGAGATCGTGAGCAAAAACCCAGATCTGTGAGTTGCAAAAGGAAGGGAGCAAACCGCCGCTGACGTGACCAGCGACCTCTCCACCGCACCCCTTTGGTCAGTGAGCTAGGGACTTCCCTTTTACGTTCTGGACAGGTCGGGTCAAAGCTTGTGACCGTTTGGTCATAAGCATCGGTTGCGCTCCGTCCCTTTTTGCCTGCTGTTGTGTCTGAACCTGCTGCGATTCGACTCTAACATCGTTTGGGCCGCGAGTCTCTCACCCCTATAGCGCACGCCATCCGTTCAACGAAATGCCAAAGCTATATTTGAAACCTTGCATCAATCCAGAGCTTCAACCACCGTTCAAATGAGAGAAGAAAGGCGTCAGGGAGGGTTCGGGTTGAACACTCTCCACCGGCCACATCTAGTGGAGGCAGATCTCGACCGGTGACAATGGCCAGTGTGACATCCTGAGACAATCTGGGGAAGTTATTAAAGGATTTTAACGCAATAAACTTGAGAATTCAACCAAGAATCGACTGCTTGACCATGCTGATCCGCAAGGGTGATTACAACACAATTAAAAATCGATCAGACATCGGAGATAGGTCGATTCGACAGAGGTGTGTGATTAAGTGTGGGTGATTCCACATGATTGCAAAATTCTCGTCAATCGACACTAGACTGATTTTCTGTCGTTTTACATACCATGTGTCCGTAACTGAAATCTCGAGATTTTCACAACAACTGAGAGTCACCAATGTGTCGAAGATATATAATATGACTCAAAATAATCGACCACAGGTCAATTGCACTAAAAATTCATAAAAACTACCCGATAGGTTAAGTCACGCTAAAATCTCATCAAATTGAAATTAACCGCGAATTTGAACCCAAATTCAGAAATTGAAAATTCTGTCATGTCACAATTTATTTTAGGACCATCCACTCATCATTCGAAGAATTTTCGATGATTCTGAAATTTTTACGGAAAATCGATTCGAACTTTTTGGAAAAGATCAGAAATTCGGATTCGCCAAATTGAAGGGATTTTTGACTTGCAAACCGAGCTACTTGGTGAAAGGAAATTATAGAATTTGTGTGGGTTTTTTCTTCAACAAAACTAAACATCAAATTGAGGAATTTGTGAAGAATGGAAGCTCAGAATGTGAAATTCGTATGCTTGGTTGAGGGAAGCATTTTTGCCATCAAATTAAGTTATTTTGGGCATTTACTTTACAAGAAAATATTAAGAGACCAAGGGATATGTTTGAGGGCTTTAAGGGGGACCAATCATTTAATTAGATGGATAATTGTTGACTTCCTCCTTCGGCAGCTTCTTCAGCACGCACAAACAGCCACCCCTCTTCTTCTTGCTCGAGCAACCCACTTCAATTTCTACTTTGCCTTCATTCTTCTCGCCTGGACCAAAATTCCTTCAAGCTGCCACCTGCCCCACCATCTTGTGTCTTGCTCGGTCAATTTGCCCTGAGCAGAAGGCCACAAAGTTGACCGCCAGCACCGCTCGAAGACCACATGCAGCCCCTGCAACCATTGTCTCCTTCGTCCACCTCCTTGACGTCAGCCCTTCCATTTCCTTGCTAGCAAATTGTCCACGAGCCGGCAGCTTCTTCAACCAGCGAAGTTGTTGTTTTTCCCCCATCGTCAACGCCCCACACGGTCGAGGCAGTTCCCTCGCGTCTTCTCTGTCCAACCGCGTGAAGCCACGCAAGTTTGACCTCAAGTTCAGCCTAACCGAACAGAAACCGTGGGCTTCCTCGGGCCATTTTTCGGGCTCAATCCGAGCCTTGTTGGCGTCACCGTTTTGGAATTTATCGCTCGCCATCGCACCGCCGTCGCCGTGAACTCACAGGCTCGCAAATCCAGTGAGTTAACTTACTAAACCTCGCTAGGAGGTTAATTATGCTTATAGGGTAATTAGTTTAAGTTCATTAAGGTTTAGGTTGTTAGTTAGATTAGATTAGTGATTTAATTATCCAATTTTGCATGTTATGTTGTTAGATTAGATTAATTAGAGACTAGACAGGTTATATTAATTATCTAGATTGGTTCGGGAATTTTTCAGGCCCGTCTTGGTATTTAATTAGGTAATTCCAGCCTAAGTTAGCAATTTTGACATTTAAATTGAATTATTTAATTAATTTTGATAATTATTTAATTATTAAATATTTTCTGGAAATTAGACCGGATAGTCAAGATCGAATTTCGTGTTGATTGCAAATGGTATTCATTTTATGCAATTGGATGTTAATTTGTGCAAATTGAGTGCTAATTAAATTTTTGGTAATTTATTCCAAAAATTGTGAATTTCAATATTTATTTAGAAAATCCCGAGTGTCGGGTTTCAATGCCAAATTTGGTTTTATATATTATATAAAACAGTGGGATTTTAAATTGGAGGATATGAATTTTTCGGATTTGATCTGACCATATACTGACACACGACTATTTTCACCAGGTATTTCTAATATTAAGAAAATAGGCCAGGATCACTATTTTAATGGTGACATTTGAGTGCAATGCACGGTTTTTTAGGCCGAGATTGATTGGTCATGTGTTGGTTAAAGAGAACCCGTCTCAAGCTTTTAAGCCGGACGTTACCTTATATGGGATACCCATTCATTAGGACTCGGGTCGCTATAGATTCTGGACCTACGCCCCTTCAAGGAAGCCGTCTATTAAGATATAGACGTCGCCATGCTCAGTGGTGGTGAGACGAAGCGTGGCTACGCCAAAAGACACCCAACTTATGAGTAGGTCGTAGTAGATTTTGGACCTATGCCCCTTCGAGGAAGCCATCTATTTAGATATAGATGCCGTTGTGCTCAATGGCAGTGAGATGATGCCTGGCTATACCAATAAACACCGAACTTATGAGTAGGTGTTACCCTTAAGGGGTAAAATTAACACTTGGAATGCATGGTTGATTGAGTTAGATGTCCTTGATTATGAGATCAAACTGTGTGGTATGGTATGTAACGTGTCATAATGCTTTGGCCTTATAATTAGGACGCTTGTAAATGATTGAGTGGATGAGACATTTCAATTGTTGTGTACATTAATTATATGCATTTGGGATATGAATTGTGCTGACGTGCAAGATAGAACTTAAGCGAGGCAAGTTCTTTGTTCTCATTGTGTGGTTGTGTGGCTAGGCCACCTTTTGACGTATTTCTTTCCTAATAAGGGTTTACAAGGTGGACTTATTGAGACATTATCTCACTGGTTATTGTATAACCATTTTTAGGTCCATAAATGGTGGTCGTGGAGGACTAAAGCCCCAGAGTCTATGGAGGTGGAGTCTTAAGGATCAACGTATGTGTCCTACTAGGATGTTGTAGGATAGCTTCTTTTCAGAGTCAATCATTTTGTAGGCTTTTACCTAAACTCTTTTTGTACCTAAACCCAGTTGTTTATAAAAGCGTGCTTTCGCGAAATGTTACCCTGCTTCCCTATCCCATGTTGTTTGTTGTCAGGGGTTATTATTTCGCTTCTACATATGCATTAAAAATGAAAGGGTCAGCGACTAGTCTTGGGAAGTCGCAATTGTATCGACCGCAGTGGGATGTGCGCACGCTCGAGGGTTGGGGCGTGACATCTCCGTTTAGTGGTATCAAAGCAAGGTCTGTGTTTGGAGTAATAAGGTACGATGAGTCATGAGATAGTTAGTAGGAAAAGCCACTTTAAATTTGCTGATGCATGTGAGTTGTAGTTGATTGGTAGCTTATTTGTGGGGTCACTCAAATTCTAATTTGATGTTGGAATTGGAAAGTAGGGTTCTATGAAGAATCTGTGAGATGAGTGACCAGGAGCTGAAGACTCTCAAGAAAAGGGCAGTAGGCCCTTTAACTTGGGGTAGGACGCTGACTAGGGTCGGTACTCGAGGTGGTTGGAGTAAAAAGTAGGCTGAGGCCAGCGCAAGTGGAGTAGCACCGCCGCCAGTTCCGCCGGTTAGTGCTGGGGTAGCAGCCCCTGATGTTCCCAGGTTCGAAGGGATCATGTAGACGTTTCAAACAATTGGAGATTTGATGGGGGCAACAAGCCCAAAATCAGGCCGCCGCTACTGCCGTAGCCGCTGCTACTGCCGCAGTTGTTGCCGCACCTGCTGAGGCTCCACCGAGGAACATGGTTGCCGAGAGACTAATTCACAAGCTTGTTGAGCAGTTTCTGAAGTTGAACCCGCCGAGATTCACAGGACTTAGAGAAAGAATTTGCATTGCTGAGGTGCACTGAAGAGGAAAAGGTCACCCTTGCAATTTATCAACTACAGGGGATTGCTAGTACTTAGTGGAGGGCCACCAGAGAATAGGTATTCCCAGAAGGTGTAGATCCGGTGTGGAACGCCTTCGTTAGAGCGTTCAATAGCAAGTATTTCTCAAACTGTGCCAAGGATTAGAAGATAGCGGAATTTTATCACCTTTGTCAAGGTCAAATGACTGTGGACCAATACGAGGCGAAATTCACCGAGTTATCGCAATACACTCCAAGATTGATCGAGGATCCTGAGGAAAAAACGAGGAAGTTTAGGGATGGCCTATGACCGGAGTTGAAAAATCCGCTGGTACCGTTTGATATAAAGAACTATAATGAACTGTACGGACGAGCCCAGCTGATTGAGAGGAATCTGAATGAACAAGTCGCCGCATCTAGGTCGTGGTTTGATTCTAATAGAGATAGTAATCAATTTGGAAAGAGGCCAATGACTGGAGGAATGTATCCTATTCCACTCAACAGGAAGGGTGAGATAGAAAAGTCGTCGAATCAGTATAGAGTGTGTCGTTCTTGTGAATGACAACATGGAACAGCCCCGTGTCCAGCTAAGACGAGTGCTTGCTTTGTATATGGTCAACAGGGTCACATAGCCAGGAACTATCACAGCAGACAAGTGGGATTGCAATTACTGCCGCCACCACTGACGGGTCAGATCCGAGGAATCGCGCCACCGAATGCACCGTAGGGTAGTTTGAACCAACCTCTAGCTCAAAGAAGGACATATGTTATCACGAGAGGACAGGCAGAGGATGCACCTAATGTGATCACAGGTACGGTCTCGTTGAACGACCACGTTGCTTATGCTTTATTTGATCATAGAGCTACTCATTCATTTATAGCTGAGCATTATGTTAAGTTGGTAGGATTGATTCATGAGTTGTTAAAGTTTGTGATCAGTATATCGACATCGTTAAAGGATAAGGTGTTAGCTACAGTAGGTTGTCCTGGTTGCACGTTAACAATTGGTGAGTGAGAGGGGAAGATAGACTTGATAGTCCTAGCCATGTATGACTTTAACCTGATTATTGGCATGGACTGGCTCACGAAGCAATGAGCTAAGCTGGATTGTTATTGCAAGGCGATTTAGTTTAACCCAATAGAGGGTGAGAGCTTTGAGTTTATTGGAAGTTGAGGAGGATCCTCAATTACCTTAATCTCGTCGCTCGAGGCAACTCGTTTGTTAGATGGGGGTTGCCAAGGTTACTTGGCAACTATTGTGGATACGACAGTTGAGGAGCTAAAGATAGAAGACATTGCAGTGGTTCAAGAATTTCCATATGTATTCTCGAAAGAATTACCAGGTCTGTCGCCAAAAAGAGAGATTGAATTCGTGATTGAGTTAGCCCCCGGGAGAAAGGCAATTTCTAAGGCTTCTTATCAGATGGTGTTGTCAGAATTGAAAGAACTGAAGGTGTAGATGCAAGAGTTGTTGGATAAGGGATTTGTACATCCTAGTGCATCACCTTGGGGAGCACCAGTCCTATTTGTAAAGAAAAAGGATGGTTCATTGCGCCTATGCATCGACTATCGTCAACTCAATCAGGTGGCGATAAAAAACAAGTATCAACTACTGAGGATCAATGACTTATTTGATCAGTTATAAGGAGCATCGATATTTTCTAAAATCGACCTGAGGATGGGATATCATCAGCTAAGGATCAGAAAGGAAGACATACCAAAGTCGGCGTTTCACACTCGATACGGTCATTATGAATTCATGGTCATGCCGTTTCGTTTGACGAACGCCCCAGCTACTTTCATGGATTTGATGAACCGAAATTTCAAGGAATATTTGGATCAGTTCGTGATCGTGTTCATTGACGACATCTTGGTGCACTCGAAAAGTCCTAAGGAACACGAAAGGCATTTTGAAGATGGTACTTCGTAGGACTTTAAGGACTCATGAGTTGTACGCTAAGTTCAGCAAGTGCGAGTTTTTGTTAACTCATGTTGCTTTTCTAGGTCACATAATTTCAGGAGAATGAATCTCCCTAGACCCTGCCAAGATTGAAACAGTGGTCAACTGGCCAAGACTGATGACAGTGACAGAGATCAGAAGTTTTTTTGGGTTTAGCAAGGCATTACAAAAGGTTCGTAGAAGGGTTTCAGCCTTAGCTTCACCTTTGACTCGACTACTAAAGAAGGAAGAAAAATTTATGTGGACAGACAAGTGCGAGTGTAGTTTTCAGGAGCTTAAGCAGAAGTTGACTACTGCGCCTGTATTGACCATACCATCTAGTCCTGGAGGATATGAAACCTATAGCGATGTGTCATTCAGAGGACTGGTTTGTGTGTTCATGCAGCATGGTAGAGTTGTTGCATATGCCTCCTGTCAGTTGAGACCTCATGAGCTGAACTACCCGATGCATAACTTAGAACTCGTAGCAATTATTTTCGCTCTAAAGATTTGGAGACATTATTTGTGCTGAGAAAAATTCCAGATCTTTATTAATCATCAAAGTCTTAAGTATCTATTTTCTCAGAAGGAGTTGAATATGAGACAGTGTCGCTAGATGGAACTCCTAAAGGACTATGATTGTGATATTCTATATCACCCTAGACAAGCGAACAAGGTCACTAATGCACCGAGTCGGAAGTATTCAGTAGCGCAGATGTTGATCAAAGAATGGACCTTACTTTAGAGAGCTTGAGATTCGGTTTTCAAGTTTGAGGTAGGCCACTTTTCAAATCTTATGACCGTCCTCAGAATTGAGCCGGAGGTGCAGAGTAGGATTAAGACGCTTCAGCCAATAGATCCAGATGTTCAGAAAATCTTGCAAGAGGATACCGAGAAGAGGAAGACTGACTTTCAGATTTTTGATGATGGAACACTGAGGTTTCGAGGACGATTGTGTGTACCTGACGATGCAGCGCTTAAGGAAGAGATTTTGTTAAAAGCTCATCGTAGCAGTTACAGCATTCATTCTGATAGCACGAAAATGTATCACAATCTGCATTAATACTATTGGTGGTCTGATATGAAGGCAGACATCGCCAAACATGTCGCCAAGTGTCTAACGTGTCAGCAGGTAAAGGCATAGTATTGTAAGCCGTGAGGATTTCTGCAACCTCTCGAGATTTCCGAGTGGAAATGAAATATGTCACAATGGACTTTGTGACGAGCTTACCAAGGGGTTAGAGATGAAATTATTCCATTTGGGTAGTGATCAACAGACTAAGAAAGTCAGCTCACTTCATTGTAGTACGAAATGCCCTCGATTTGGATAGGCACACAGAGTTGTACGTGCGTCAAATAGTTCATCTACATGGAGTGCCTGTGATAATTACATCAGACTGAGACCTAAGATTCACAGTTACCTTTTGGAAAAGTTTGCAGAGTACTTTAGGAACAAAGCTGTAGTATAGTACGACATATCATCCTCAGACGGATGGCCAGTTTGAGAGGACAATTCAAACACTCAAAGACATGCTGCAAACTTGCATGTTGGATTTCAAGGGAAGCTGGGAGGAACAGCTTCACCTTGTCGAGTTCGCCTACAACAACAGCTATCGGCAGAGCATTCAGATGGCTCCCTTTGAAGCATTGTATGGCAGAGCGTGCAGAAGGTCAGTGTGTTGGGATGAAGTCGGGGAAAGAAAAATCACATGCCCAGAGTTAGTCCAGCAATCAATGGATGTAGTTGCCATCATCAGAGACAGATTAAAGACCACTCAAAGCCGCTAGAAAAGCTACGCCAATAAGCGTTGAAGGCCATTAGAATTCCAAGTTTGTGATCATGTCTTTCTGAAGGTGTCACCAATGAGGGATACTTCGTACTTTGGCAAGAAAGGAAAGTTGAGTTCGAGGTACATAGGTCCATTTGAGATTCTAGAGAGAGTCAGGATCCTAGCATATCGTCTTGCATTACCGCCGAAGCTGGCACAAGTGTATGACGTCTTTCACGTGTCGATGTTGAGGAAGTATGAGCCTGACCAGACCCACGTGCTTAATTTTGAGAAATTGGACGTGGACGACAGAATGTCGTACGTTGAAAGCTCGGTTCAAATTGTAGATTGCAAGGAGTAGATTCATGCACCAAGACCATTCCGTTAGTCAAAGTGATATTGCAACACCACGGCACTAAAGGAACAACTTGGGAAAGTGAAGATTCGATGAGATGACTGTATCCCCACCTTTTCGTTTAAAGATTTATATTGTTTAAATTTCGAGGACGAAATTTTTATAAGAGGGGAAGAGTTGTGACATCCTGAAATTTTAATTATGTTTTCAATTGAATAAATCGGGCATTTTATCGACACACCTATACTGTTATTCTCTGAGCTAATCACTCATGAGATAACTAAACCATCTGGGGAAGTTATTAAGGGATTTTAATGCAATAGACTTGAAGACGTGCTGACCCTAAAGTGCCACAATTTTGCACAAAGGGACACTTAAGTGCCATAACTTACGAAAGGTACACTTAAGTGCCAAAATTGAGTAAATGGATCACTTGAGTGCCAATCCAGCCAAAGTCCGGCCAAAAGGCTGACGTGTGGCATTTTTCCGGCAAAGCAAGCCAAAACGACGCCATTTTACACGTTGACGTGGCCAAATAATGCAAAAATGGACGGCGTCGTTTTGGGCTGACGTGGTAAAAAAATATATGAAAATTAATTAAATTAAATTTAAAATTAAATTTAGTTAAAATATTAAAAAATAATAATTTTAAAATTAAATTTAGTTAAAATATTTAAATAATAATAATTTTAAAATTATAAAAATTATAAAAAAGGGGGCGATGGTCTCGCCCGCCGCCGCCCCGCCCAGTCGCCCAGAAGGGCCGGCAACGGAGGGGGAGGGTCGGGGCCGAGGTTGCCTCGACGAGCGGCGACCCTAGCTGACTCAACGGCGAGGGCGCGCGAGCCCCCCCAAATCGGGGCGAGGGCTCAGCAGCCCTCGCTCGATCCGGCGGATCGGGCGACCCGCCCGGCTGGGCCAAGGGCCGCCACTCCGGGGCACCCTAGCGGGCAATGACCCTTGGCTCGGCCGAGCGAGGGCCACCGACTCACACAGATCTGGGGCGAGGGCTGCAACCTCGCCCTGATTTGGGGCGAAGGCTTGCAAGCCCTCACCGCGCGCCCGAAGTCACCGCCCCGGCCCGGCCGACCCTCCTCCCGTCGCCAGCCCTTCCGGCGACGGCAGGAGAGGCGGCGGGTGGTGGCCGAGGGCCGAGCCTCAACCACCGCCTCCCCTTTTTTAAATTTTTTTAATTTTTAATTTATTATTTTTAAATATTTTAACTAAATTTAATTTTAAAATTATTATTTTTTAATAGTTTAACTAAATTTAATTTTAAATTTAATTTATTTAATTTTTATGTTATTTTTTACTACGTCGCCCAAAAACGACGCCGTTTTGCATTATTTAACTACGTCGGCGTGCGAAACGACGTCGTTTTGGGCTTACTTTGCCGGAAATTCACCGAAAAATGCCACGTTAGCCTTTTTGGCCGGAGTGACACTTAAGTGATCCATTTTTCTTCGAATGTGGCACTTAAGTGTACCTTTTCGTAAGTTATGGCACTTAAGTGTCCATTTGTGCAAAGTTATGGAACTTGAAGCATTCTTTTTCGCCATTGAGAATTCGATTAAGAATCGACTACTCGACTGTGTTAATCTGCAAGGGTCATTACGGCACAATTAAAAATCAATTAAAGACCGAAGATAGGTCGATTCGACAGAGGTATGTGATTAAGTGTAAGTGATTCCACATGATTTGCAAAATTCTCGTCGATCGGCACTAGACCGATTTTCTGTCATTTTTATTCTCTGCGTCCGTAACTGAAACCTCAAGATTTTCACGGCAATTGAGAGTCGCTAATGTGTCGAAGATGTACATTATGGCTCAAAAATAATCAACCACAGGTCAATTGCACAAAAAATTCCTAAAAGCTACCTAGTAGGTTAGGTCACGTTGAAATCGCGTCAAATTGAAATTAACCGCTGTAATTTGAACCCAATTTCAGAAATTGAAAGTTCTGTCATGTCATGATTTATTTTAGGAACGTCCACTTATCATTCGAAAAAAATTTGGTGATTCTGGGATTTTTACGAAAAATCAATTTAAACATTTCGAAAAAGAACGGAAATTCGGATTGGCCAAATTGAAAGGATTTTTGACTTGCAAACCGAGCAACTTGGTGAAAGGGAATTGTAGAAATTTGTGTGGGCTTTTTTCTTCAACAAATTGAACATCAAATTGAGGAATTTGTGAAGAATGGAAGCTCAAAATGTGAAATTCGTATGCTTGATTGAGGGCAGCATTTTTGGCATCAAATTAAGTTATTTTGGGCATTTATTTTACAAGAAAGTATTAAGAGACCAAGGGATATGTTTGAGGGCTTTAAGGGGGACCAAGCATTTAATTAGATGGATAATTGTTGACTTCCTCCTTCGGCAGCTTCTTCAGCACGCACAAACAGCCACCCCCTCTTCTTCTTGCTCGAGCGACCCACTTCAGTTTCTGCTTTGCCTTCATTCTTCTCGCCTAGATTGAAATTCCTTCAAGCTGCCACCTGCCCCACCATCTTGTGTCTTGCTCGGTCAATTTGCCCCGAGCAGAAGGCCACGAAGTTGACCGCCAGCACCGCTCAAAAACCGCGTGCAGCCCCTACAGCCACTGTCTCCCTTCGTCCACCTCCTTGACATCAGCCCCCCTTCAATTTCGCTGCCAGCAAATCGTCCACGAGCCGACAGCTTCTTCAACCAGCGAAGTTGTTGTTTTTCCCACTATCAACGCCCCACACGATCGAGGCAGTTCCCTCGCGTCTTCTTTGTCCAACCGCGTGAAGCCATGCAAGTCCGGCCTTCAGTTCAACATAACTGAGCAGAAATCGTGGTTTTCCTCGGGCCATTTTTGGGGCTCGATCCGAGCCTCGTTGGCATCGCCGTTTTGGAATTTATCGCTCACCTTCGTGCCGCCATCATTGTGAACTCACAGGCTCGCAAAATCCAGTGAGTTAACTCACTAAACCTTGCTTAGGAGGTTAATTATTCTTAGAGGGTAATTAGTTTAAGTTAATTAAGGTTTAGGTGGTTAGCTAGATTAGATTAGTGATTTAATTATCCAATTTTGCATGTTAGGTTGTTAGATTAGATTAATTAGAGACTATACAAGTTGTATCAATTATCTAGATTGGTTCAGAATTTTTTCGGGCCTGTCTCTGCATTTAATTAGGCAATTTCTGGCCTAGGTTAGCAATTTTGGCATTTAAATTGAATTATTTAATTAATTTTGATAATTATTTAATTATTAAATATTTTCCGGAAATGAGACCGAATAGCCGGTGACCGGAATTTTGTGCTGATTATAGTGGTATATTTAGTTTATGCAATTGGATGTTAATTTGTGCAAATTGAGTTCTCATTGGATTTTTGGTAATTTATTCCAAAAATTGTGAATTTCAATATTTATTTAGAAAATCCCAGGTGTCAGGTTTTAATGCCGAAATTGGTTTTATATATTATATAAAGTAGTAGGATTTTAAATTGGAGGATATGAATTTTT